>NW_017306715.1:971074-1109255 GCF_000935625.1 Nanorana parkeri | reverse complement strand
CCCCCCCCGCCCAAAAAAATAATACTGCCACCTATATTTGTATTAATTTGTGTTTTTAATGTTATACTTACCTTTTTCAGATGTCTTCAGGCCGACTACACCTAAGCACCCTCTGCCTCTTTTCCAGGCTGGCTAGTTCTTAGTGAGGTAGACAGCACCACTGCCGTGATGAGAGGACTAGCACACTCTGCTTCATTAAACTGAGTCAAATGGCCCCTCAGTCTGTGGGTACATGATGCCCTGCACTCACAATATGTCCTTAGTCTTCTGGCTTGAGAGACACTGGCTCTCATTCAACCTGAGAGACTGAAGATATCTAGTACTGTCACTGACCTGAAACACATGTGCAGGCCAGGAAAATCAGAGAAATGTCTGATGTCCCTATATGCAAAGGGCCGTGGGTCTGTGAATGTAAAGTATTGAAGCAAAAGGGTCAGCTTGACAGACCAGCAACTAGCATTACCAGCAGAGCTTAGCAATTGCAGGCTCTATGTTTCACTTATAAAGGGTTTTCATAAATAGCCATAGTATGGGAGATATCCTCATGAGAATATTGGATGGGGAGATAATTGCTTGTCTCTGAGTGGATTGCTAGATGGTCAGGACCCACTGTGGTACTTATGTACTCTATGTTAATGCAACTAAAACATACTGCAATGTAAGTGCACTACATGAAAAATGTAGCTTGAAAGTTTTCAGTGGACTGATCCTTTAGGAGCTTGCATTCCTTTACACACAGTATCATATGGTAGAATTCCACAGGCACAGCCTTCAACAAACCACATATTTTCAGTCCGGCTGATCTTCGTTCTCATGATGGTCATGGGTTTACAGCGTGCAGCCTTTCCTCTGAAATATCCAAGGCTGAGTTAAAAACGCTGCCATGAAAAAAATTAAAATAAATCTGCTGACATAGTTCAACAAATGTCTATCCAACCACTTAAAACCCTGTAATCAGTCACTAAATGTAAGTGGTGGGACTATATTTTTATTTGTGCATTTGTGTGTTTTCACACTGTGGTGCTATTGCTGCAACAGAATCAGTAAGTAATATTGCCATATCAGTCATAAGAAAAGTGGAGTATATAAGACTAGTTATAAGCCGAACAGGTCCAAGTTGGGTTCGAATTCGAACTTTAGAACACCAAAAAAGTTTGAACTCGAACTCAATGCAAGTCTATGGGGGTAGAACTTTCAAAAACAATTCTCCCCTTTAAGAGGGCTGATGTGCAAGTCATTGGCCATAAAAGGGTACTGCCCTGGGGGACAGGAGTCAATGAAAAAAACACTTTTAAAAAATACCATTTTTTAAGGAGCAGTGTTTTTAACATCACTTAAATGGTAAGAATAAAAATGAAAAATTCCTTTAAATATCGTGCCTGGGGGGTCCCCTTAAACTGCCTGTAAAGTGACGGATCTGTACGATGTATAGAACCTGCTGCAGCAAACAATACCAGACCCTTTAGGTCTTGTAGGAATGCTAGGAGGGACCCCATTTAAAAAAAGCGTGGGGTTCCCCCCAAAAGTCATACCAGACCCTTAAGGTCTGGTAGGAATATTTAGGAGGGACCCTGTGTAAAAAAACAAAAAAGAAAGTGTGTGGGGGTTCCCCCTTAAAGTCCCTACCAGACCCTTAAGGTCTGGTAGGAATTTTAAGGAGAAACCCCACCCCCAAAAATGGGGGAGAAAAATGTGGGGTCCACCCTAAAATTCCATACCAGACCCTTGATCCGAGCATAGGCCTGGCAGGGCCGGAAAGGGGGGGACGAGTGTGCCCCCCCTTCCCATACCAGGCCACATGCCCTCATGCCGATGGGGACAGGGGCTTCTTCCCCACAAGCCCTGGGGTGTTGGTTGTGGGGGTGCGGGCAGGGAACCTATTCACATCAGGGTACGCCCCCCCCTTCTGAATGAGTAAGGGGTACTTGTACCCATACCCATTCACTAAAGGGTTAAATACAATTGTAAATAAAAAGTCCAGCATTGTCCACGACGACGACTCGGCGAAATAAAAAATAAAATAAAAATAATAATAATAAAACGACGACCGCCGTCCCGTCCGCTGCAACGAACACCCGCCGCATAATGGGATTTTGACAAATGCCGGTAACATATAAACATTTGGGCGGAGCTAGCAGTGACAGCTAGCTCCGCCCAACTGTTTACAGTTGTAACAGGTGAGCCATGATTGGGCACAGTTCTCTGTGCCCTAATTGGGCAAAGTCTTGCACCTGACCTATGGTCAGGTGCAAGGCTTTAGCCAATCAGGGCTCACAAGGCGCAGCGCCCTGTGTACGGGAACACCATGACAGTTCACACGAACTGCCAATGTTCGAGTGGAACTCACAGTCGGCTCGAACATTGAGCCCAACACTATATAAGATCTCTTTTCTGTTGGAGTAAACTGTGTGGCACATGGAAACATTGTGCCGGGGACAATATTCTGTGTGAGGCGATTCTGCAACAGATTCATACACACCACTGACCGGTACATAAATCTGTCACAAATTGTGCCATTGGTTGCATGGATGGATGGGAGACTGATTACTAATGAGTGTCTGTGACTTGCTAAGAATTCCAGGGAGTATATTTAACACAAAGATGAGTACCTACAGCTTTGTCCTATGACTGCTGGTTTCCTTTGCCTTTAAATAGTATGTCCTGGGGCTCTGGAAATGTAACATGTGATGTGAAGGCCGATCTGTAGACATTGAAGTGCATTTCCGCTTATGCAGTCAAATTTGTGAAAACTAGACAGTGACACTATACTCAGGAGTTTTTATTTATTTATTATTGGTATTTATATAGCGCTGACAATTTTTAGGCAGCGCTTTACACAGTGCACATTCACATCAGGAGTTCAATCTTAAAAGTACATTCGAGTACCTTAACTATTAACAGAAATGTCTCTTATTTGTGTATCACTCAGCTGTAGATCCTCAAATCATCTCTGAATTGGTGCTAACTAGGGATGCACTGATATATCGGCCGAAAATGGCACTTTTGGCTAAATGCCGAAAGTGCCATTTTTGTGCCGATACATCGGCGCATCCCTGCTTTCTCTCCTCCCCGCTGGGCGCTGCTCTGTGTTCCAGCGGGGAGGAGAGAAAGTGTGACAGACAGCCGAGCGCTGCGGGAGGAGAGTGCTGTGAGCGGCCAGCGTCTCTCCTCCCACACCGCTCAGCCTCCTATCACAGTCCGCAGAGCGCTGTGGGGGCGGAGACAGCCCACGCTGTCACAGGAGGATGAGCTGTCCTCCTGCACCGCTCGCTCAGCCTCCTGTGACAGCTGTCAGAGAGGAGAGCAAGGTGCAAACACTCAGCGATCAGTGATCGCTGAGTGTTTGTACATAATTGAGGACCTGGTATGTTAACTATATCCTCAATTATGAATGAATGGGAGTGATCTACATCACCTCCTGTTCATTCATAATTGTAGTTATAGTAAACAAACAATGTACTCATGTTATCAATGAACAGGAACACTCATAGAGGATTCCTGCTCATTGATAACAGGGGAAGCAAAAAAAGAGATTGTTCTCAAAGCTCTCTTTTTATTTTAAAAGGGAAATATCAGGGGTCTGTTTAGGCCCCTAATATTTCCCCGAAGCCCCTAAAAGTAAAGTAAAAAATAAAAATATTTAATAAAAAATGAATTGAACACTTGCTGACCGGAGTGTTTATACCCCCTTCCTGGCCAGGCTATTTTTCAGTGTTCAGCGCTGCGGTTCTTTGACTGACGTTTATTCAGTCATGTAACGCTGTACTGAAATGAATTTCATACCATTTTTTGGGGACAGATAGAGCTTTCTTTTGGTGGTATTTATTCACCACTGGGGGTTTTATTTTTTACTATAAAATGAAAAAAGTACAGAAAACCTGTTATCACTACGTTATGTTATAAAACAGTTATTATTACCCAAATTTTTGCCAAAATATAAAAGGCGGGGTCACGTCGGGTAAATAGACACCAAACATGTCAAGCTTTCAAATTGCGTGCGTCCGCAAACTCGCAAAAACTACCATACCCAAAATTGGCCATAGGCGACGCTTTAAAAGCTTTTACCGCTCATCAGTTTAGTGTTATCAGTGATTGATGGGCCTACAATTATTGCTCTCACTGCGACGTTCACGGCGATACGTAACATGTGCGGTGCAATGGATGTAATCGTCGTTTACGCACTTAGGCACACTCGACACATGTTTGCATGTGTATGTGGGGGCAGGGGACCTAAAACATTTTTTTATTACCTTTATATGTGATTTTTATTTTTTTATAACTAATTCTTTTAAACATTTTTTTTCACTTAGCTATATTGCTATCACATAGGGGACTAACAAGCCCCCTTTGTGATAGCCAATATTCAGTGACAGGTCCTCTTTATGGAGACATCAGGGGTCTCCAAGACCCCTGTCACCTAGGGACCCCCAGAGACCTGCTTCACCAGCTTCTCTCCGGTTTCTGTACCGGAGAGTGACAGAGGAATGAGGAAGTGATGTAAAACACATCACTTCCTGCATTCCGAAGAGATCAAATGGAGCTCGTGTACTGACCTCCAGCGTCAGCAGCGGCTGTGGCGGAGGGGGCCGTACACCCGCACGCATATTACAAGCGATCGGGCGTCTCTACAGACGCCCGAACGCTTGTATGTAAACAGCCATCGCCGGCTGTTTACATTGCAGGCTGATTTCCCGCTCGTGCGCACCGCCTAGCGGCGGGCACGAGCGGGGCGGGATGGGACGTTTAAAAACGCCCACCCGCATTCAAGAAGCCCCTGTCCGGCCTTTTAATTACAACGGCCGGACAGCAGGTGGTTAATACTAATAAATTCAAAAAAATCAAAACGTTTATAAAAAATAAATAAAAAAGTTTTTTAAAAAGGAAAAAGTTAAAGTAAAAAACATTTTCGGTTTCAGCCTGACATTTTTTTTTAATTTCGGTTTCGTTTTGAAATTTTCATTTTGGTGCACCTCTAGTTTATAACCTTGGGAGATTCACCCTTAAATCCTTTGTGGTCATTGGAGAGGAAATGAGGGGAAATGGGGATAGAGACAGCACAGGAAAGAGTTAGAACCATTGCCAGGTTGTCATTACTGTTTCCTTGTTGGGGAGATTTCCCCTCACTTCCTGCATGGTTACTGGTACAGGAAGTGGGCATTAATCTTTTCAGTTGAGAAACAGATTTCAATGACACCAGCACCATTCTAATCCAGCGATAACTTCCTCCAGTCCCATAATGTTGTTGGTTATGTGTTTAGATGAAGCACTGAGATATTGAGGAATGCTGAATTAAGTTTTACTTGCTTAGGAGAATATTATATCAGAATACAGCATTATACAGGAAACATATACAGTATATAGGAAAAACAACTTCCTGTGTATGATAGATAAGCATGCACATAGAGAGTAACATTGTACTATTATTATTATTATACAGGATTTATATAGCGCCAACAGTTTGCACAGCGCTTGACAATATAAGGAAGACATTACAGTCACAATACAATTCAAGGCAAGATGGTGAGGAGGGCCCTGCTCCTGAGGGCTTACAATCTAAAAGGGAGGGGCAAGTGATACATAAGGAGGTAGCTGTGTGGGGATGATTGTTTGAGAACGTGATGGTACAGTGGTTAGGTTGAGGTGGGATAGGCTTCCCTGAAGAGACGAGTCTTAAGGGATCGCCTAAAGGCAGTCAGAGTGGGAGATAGACGGACAGGTTGGGGTAGAGAGTTCCATAGAATGGGAGAGACTCTAGTAAAGTCCTGGAGGCGAGTATGGGAGGAGTTGATGAGGGAGCTGGAAAGCAGAAGGTCATTTGAAGAGCGGAGGGGGTGGTTAGGGTGATACCTTGAGACCAGGTTTGAGATATATCTGGGGGCAGAGTTGTGGATGGCTTTATAAGTGAACGGTCAGTAATATTTAGAATTTGATCCTTTGGGCTATTGGAAGCCAGTGTAGGGATATACAGAGGGGGGTTGCAGACACTGAGTGGTTGGTTAGGTGAATGAGTCTAGCAGCTGCATTAATGATAGACTGAAGGGGGATAGCCTGTGTAGTGGAAGGCCAATGAGGAGGGAGTTGCAATAGTCAAGACGAGAGATAACAAGGGAGTGTATGAGTAGTAGTACTACAGCGCCATCTACAGCTCAGTATATGCTGCTGTATTTCCAACAGTAATGAAGGTCTGTACTCTGTTATGGCTGAAAAAAAAAGAGTCTGCAGAAGCCAAAGCCTTGCATTCATGGTCCACTGAAAGCTGCAATGCAAAAAATGACATCTTTTTTATTTTTGCAATACAGGTGCATTTTTGTTTTACTTATTGCAAAAAGCATAACAAGCCTTTAACCTTTCCTCACTACTAAAACGTATTTGTATTTTGTGTCCCCGCTGCAGAAATTTCCCATTATTTCCTGACAGGAAGTGAGGATAAATCTCCTCAGCAGGTAAACAGAGGGCAATAAACACCTGTCAGAGACTCTAACCTTTCCCCACTATGTGCAAAGTTAAACTGTAACTTTTGGCGGCAATAGAGCTTTTAGCTGCATTTCCGCACACATACCACGGCGCACTATATGCTCCGCTTCAATGCCTTGCAAACTTCGGCTGGGCACTTACTAGCCCCGTTAACAGGCTGTGCCGCATGTACTGTACACACTCTAGCTCCCGCCCAGCCAATGAATGAATCCTCTAGTAATATCACAGTGTGACCCTCCGAGCCGCCTGTCATTCGCCAGTATGGACAACCTGACCATTATCTGTCTGTCAGCGGGCCCAGACGACTCACCCATTGGCTGGATCAATGACAGGCGCTCCGTAATTGGCTGGCGGTCGTCATGGCAGCCAGAGGCGGGGCTTGTGTATTTCAGGCATGGAGCGGCAGGCAGGTTCGGGGTTGGCTGTTCGCAGGTCCCGGCACAATGTGGTGGGTTCGGGGCACGGGAACCGGCGGGAGGAGAACAGCGGCAATGAGCGGAAGACGCGGAGCCGCTCGTTGGTGTTCGGTGCGGGTATCCCTGCTCTGCTCTTCCTCTATGTGCTCGGGATAAGAGGACTGGTGCACCTCTCCCTGCGACAACTGGTGACACCGGGCGCCCGCACCAGCGAGTTCAATGCCAGCACTGCCAGGTGAGGCTCAGTGACAGCCGTGCACTGTGTATGGGTGATTCATGTCTATGAAGAATGTACGAGCAGCCAAAGATCAGGCTGTGCTTCCTTCGTGTTTATATACATCACATTGTATAGACCTTGGAGTTATACACTGATTTCCTGTGCATGGCTGGACATTCATTGCAGGGGATGACCTTCTACATACATCCATTATCTCTGTGCATTATGACCACACACTTCCTGGAAAGCCTGTCTCTTCCAAAGAACTCCCCTTGCCGTGGGGCTGCCCCTGTATTGTAAGGGTTGGTTATGTCTTGGGGAGCGGGGGAAAACAGATTTACTTACCTGATCCCCACTCCTGTAGTGGTCGGTGCCCACCTCATTCCACATCTACTCAGGCTTGTGGACTGTCCCTTGGCATCCTCATATATCACAATTGATGATGTCAATGGGTCTCTGACCACTGGAGTGAGGGAAATAGAGTCTGTGGGGACCAATCTAACAACCCATAGGGAGCTTATGGAAGTGGGGATCTGCTCAGTAAATCTGCTTTACTCCATCCCCTAGAACAGTGGTTCTCAACCGGTGTAACCTCAGGACCCACATTTGTCCTTGGTCATTAAGTCGCGACCCAAGTTGAACAGCAATGGAACGCACGGCATGTGGTACCTCGCGTTCCGATGGGGGCGATAGAACTGTGGGTGGGAGATGCATTTGGGATGCCATTCAAATTAATGGCAATGCAATGTACTCCCACACCAGAATGTGCTATGACGGAGCGCCATCCATATGTGCATCACCTGTAGAGGTGCCAGGAGCCAGAATGTGACATCACTCCGGTCCAGGCACCTCTACAGGACATGTGAAGGTGCTGTAGGGAATGCAAGTATGAATGGAGCTCCCTCATGGCCATAACCCCAGCCCATCCCACCTCAAGCTGACACTCGGCACCGGGCAGCATATTTTGAATGGTTGTCTGGCGTGAGAACTGATAGTGCTGCGCTAGGGGAAGGCAGAGGAGCCTCCCACCTAGAAAAGTGGAAGGCGACCCACTGAACACAGGGTTGCGACCCACTTTTGGGTCACGACCCACCAGTTGAGAACCAAGGCCCTAGACAACATTTTTCTTAACCTTTGCTGTGGGGCTACCCGCACTGCAAGGGTTAAATGCTCCTTTTTGTCTATTTGCTGAAAAAAAGGTTATACTCCCTGAACCTTGGAGCCACCTGCCCGCTACCCTTGTCCCTAAAGCCTCTCTCCTCCAGCAGCAATGGTATGTCCCTTGTTGTCCTCACATCCTATACACTGTGTATAGAAAGTGAAGACTCTGGGACCTTAGACCGCTGCTTTGTAGAGACTGGGTGTAGGGAGTGCGAGGATCAGGTGAGTGTAACTTTATTATTTTCCTCCCTAGACCAAAACGAGCACTTCTAGATCTTTTTAGAACTCCAAGGAAAATGATTATTAAACCTTGGAGGGGGGCTACCCCCGCACGGCAAGGCTTTAATAATAATTTTCCTTGGCGTTTGAAAAAGATCTAATCAAAGATTAGATAATGCATTCAATTGCAATTAAAGATCTAATAATGCATTCACGGTTATATTTAACAAAGCAAAAGGGAGTCAATACGAGACGTTCATTGTTAGAGTTTACATACACTTGCAGAAATCGAATCCCCTCCGCTGGGCTGCAGTGTGCCACTGTCGGAATACCCATACAGTGGCTGATTGGCTATCACTGTTGGGATTTTCGGAACGGCTCCTTTCCCTCGACAGAAGTCAATTGAAAAATTGACATTTGTCGAGCACATCGGTCCTGATGGGGCCACACTAGGGGCATCACCAGGCCCTGCGTGTATGTCATTACGTTACACGTGACGTACTTACACACGTCACTGCCAGCGGCCATCTTGGTGCTGGATGCCGGCAAAGAGAGGAGGGGACTTTCATCTGGTGAGCTAAGGTATGCCGCCAGGTCCCCCCCCTCTCTCATGCAACTGTCCGGCTCTCCATCCATTACCGAATGCTAGACGTTGCTAGACGAATGCTAGAATGCTTTTCAGAGGGCGTAAAAAATGTCATATAAAAAATCTACCTGTCTAAGGCTGGCCATACACCTGTCAATTTATTTTCGTTCAACCTGCGGGCTGAACGAAAATAAATGACCCAATCCTCCAACACAAACAGCGTGTCGTGTCGATCGAGGAATTGCCACTGTTTGCATTGCATTCTGACAGGTGTTGATTGATGAATGGTGGCTGAAATGGAGCTGACAGCCCCACACACTGTGCAAATTTTGTCCGGTACATAAGAAATCTACAGAAATTCAACCAGTGTGTGGGCACCTTTTTAGAGCCTGTTCACATTGAGCGGTTCGCAAATCGCGCGTTTGTCGCGTGATTTGCATTTTGCGCGATATCGGGCAAATGCTTGCATTAAGCAAGCTTAAATCGCGGCTAAATCCTCTCCAAAAAGGGTCCCGCGGTAGCGACACACGACCCGCGACAGCAGGACCTTTTGCCCCATTGAGAAGCATTGGAGAGCGATATCGCGCGGTAAATTGCCGCGATATCGCGGGAATTACCGCGCGATAAATCGCTCAATGTGAACGGGGTCTAAGTGTTTATACACATCATACAGTATATGGACAGAATGTCTGCCAGGAGTGGTACATTGCTGACAGCTTAGTGTACAGTTCATATTGATTTCCTGTTCACGTCTCATTACTCTGAGACCTGTGCTCCATTTATTGCAGGGGATAACCTTCTACATACATCCACTATTGTTATCCTGCCAATTCCTGTGCAAGAACAAACCAGCCCAACCAGGCAGTGCAGTTTTATCTCTATTGTGCATGCATATTCATTATCTGCTCCCTGTAGAGGGTTTGGCAGATTGCATTCCTGATCAGAGGCCGATTTGAATTAATTCACACGTTTTTAGTTTCTGTTGAATGCAAGGTCACAGGTGTAGAAAGAATCCATTTCACACTGTACGGCACATAACTTCCCTACATGCAAGTCTTTCAGTTACTTTCAGATTGCTTTGTATCTCTTCTCACATTTGAAAATATCAGTTATTTTCACATTATTTTCTATCTTTTTGCTTTTCACATTTTATAATTCTCAGGAACTTGTCATTTTCTGATGACTGGTTTTATTTATTTATTTATTTTCTTCACTGGGTGACATCCTTTTAACTCCCTCTCTGCCAGGCCCTGTGCACCACTTTTAACCTCAGCTGGCCACACAATTTTTGCAGTTTTTCACTTTTTTTAATTTTAAACTGCTGTCAGAGTTTTAAAAGAGCGCCCCCCCTCCCCCCCACACACACACACCGAACCTTACAGTTCCTAAAAGCACAGGAGTCTTCAATCTCTTTTTCTGCAGCCCCCAGCACTCAGGGAGCACGCCTGTTTATTCACAGATTGAGGAGGCATAGTATGTTTACTATCTCCCCAGTTATGAATGGACAGGAAACCTCTTAACTAACTGAATTGCTTCTGTCCATTCATAAACTGAGCAGACAGTGTCTATGTACCCAGTCATGAATGAACAGGAAGTGACGTGTAGTGCTTCCTGTTCATTCATAACTGGGGACATGGTAACGCTTACTATCTCCTCAGTTTATGAATAAACACCAGAGTGATCAGTACTGATCACTCTGGTGTTAGTTTTGAAGTTCGGCCATAAGCTTATAGCAGAAGGATGAATGCTAGTGACGTAAGGCAAACTGAGCTGGCCAGCTGGAAATATTTTTCTTCTGCCCTATGCCTTACATCGTTGGCAAGGAAAGGGTAAGCTGGCCATACACTGTTAGAATTTTGTTTGAAATAATTTGTCAGAATGTTCGATGATGCATTGAGTCAATTAATTTAGTTTGAAAGCTCTTCGATATGTCATCCAGACCAGCTTCTTGAATGGAATACCAGAAGTATCAAACAGGTTTCTGTTGTGTCTAGCACGTGCGCATTACAATATGTACCATTTTTTTTCTGAAAGAAAAACACATTCCCGGTTAGAATTTATTTCTTTTGTATAAGAAATGAGAAAAAAATTGCCATCCCGTAATTTTAATTTTCCTCGCTACTGTGATCAAAAATGAATGTTGCTGAAACCCCCCTAACCAATAGAACATTGAAAGTAATTCTACTGGTGCATGGCAAGTAAGGGATCATCAACAGTCAAAGCCCTATTAATGCAATTAGGGCTGCAACTAATGATTATTTTCATAATTGATTAGTTGGCCGATTTTTTTTTTAAATTTTTTTTTTTCCCGAAAAAAAAAATTCCATCCTTTTAATTTTAAAATGAAATACACAAATGCAGTGTTACAAACACATTGTTTACTTCAGAATAAAACTATGCACAATGGTTTGCAATCACACTGCACTGGAATGCTCAGCATTGCGGTACCGTGTGTTCCAATGCAGGCGATCACACTGTGGCTGGAAAGTGCGTTTGGGGTGCTATTGAAATGAATGGCACGGCAACGCACCTCCCGCAACAGAATTTGTCAGGGCGAAAACGGAAATTACTTTTTCCCACATTTCATAATTATTATTATTTTTTCAGTAATTGTATTGTAAGCACATGGCGCTTGAATAGCTTCAGCCAGGAGATGACAGCTGCCAGTTACAAGATTCTGCAGATGGCAGCTGAATGTAAATACAGCAGGTAGTGGACTAGTGCAATAGCCAATAACAGGCTGGCTGTTGAACCCTCCCACTGCTTGCTCTGCCCTCCTCCCAGCATGGAGGAGAGAGCTAGGGGATCCAACCAACTATGCCCTCCTCCCAGCATGGAGGAGAGAGCTAGGGAACCCAACTAAATGATAATGAGAATAGTTGACAACTATTCTCATAATCGATTATCAATTAATCGATTTGTTGGTTACAGCCCTAAGTGCAACACTAAATTAACACATAGAATAACCATTGATAGTGACTCTTATCCTTGCTATCTGGCTGAAGGGTGCCAGACGCCCATGTTCCCTGCTCTGTTCCTTTTTTTATCTGTTGACCATGCTGGCACTAGTAGGTATAAGCGGTGGGAATTATTATTATTTTTTTTTATTACACTTAGTTACAGATCGCTTGTTGTACAATCTCCTGCATCCTAAACGTTAGTCATTGCAGTAGGCTGGGTAGAAGGCAATTCCCACAGATTACTGTAGGGTTGACTAACTAATTTAAAATGCATGTCATGGAGAAGTGTTTAGGGAACGGAAAGTTGCAAAACTGAGAACAAGCTGGCAGTAGCCAAACTCTACAGAAGACCTCCTCTGGATTGCAGCCATGTAGGTGGATTTTCAACATCACACTTAACTTCTAGAGAGTGAAGCTTTAGTTTTATTACAAGATTGGTTCCTAGATTGTGCAATGGAAACCTGATATTTATTTTTATTTTTTTCTCCGCCTTATGGTTATATGGTCGTTTTCAGATACAAAAGTCTGCATTTGACATTACATCTCATGTCTGGCACGTTAAACTACGATGGACAGTCTTGGTAGGGAGTGAAACTGCAGTCCAGCAGCCAGTCATCCATTTACTGCTGGGTATAAAATGAGTGAGTGCAAAAACAGTTCATAAATGGCTGGTTATAAGGTGGTTCCTGGGGTGCCGCTTGCATTTTGTCTCGGCCATCGACCACTGAAAACTGCTCATTCTCATTCCAGCCGCCCCCATTTAACATGATGGTAACAGCAAGCAAGGAAATATAGAGGACTGTTAAGTGGTAAAACGAATCATCGGCGGACACCTCACCTAACACCAGCTGCATTATGAAGACAAAAGGCATATTTCAGAACAATCGGTATATGATTAAGGTGTCTGCTGATTACAGCATGGTAGAACAATTTCGGGTTCAAACATTTTGAGTTCTAGCAGGGAAAATTGGTCAGTATTCTAAAACAAAAGGGTGTAATTTGTGTGTAATTTCATTGATGCAGCACAGTTTGTAGACTTCTGTAAAGAAGGAGCTGTGTGTGGGTGTCTGGCCGTTCTACATTCTCCCACACAAGATCTCAACAAGCCGTACCTGTACCTTAGTGGGTACGTCTGTTCTTAAATTAATTTCAGCAAAATAGTTTAGAGCAGCAGGAAATAACACATCATACATAAAGGGCACACAAGTAGTTTAGTTGCCTAAAAGAATAGGGGTTTACTTGGAGAACATTTAAATGCAAGTAAGGGTACCGATAAGCAGCCACAAGCCAAAGGGGTACGTGACATACCCGATGGAACTTTGTAAACACTGTCTTTAGTAAAAGCATATATACTTTAAGATGATAAGCACTGTTCGATGGGGTATGTATGGATGAGAAGTTATGACTTGACACGCCAGAAAAAATTGTTGGGGTTAGTACCTATCTCCCAAGTCATAGTTTGTACTTACCATCCTGCTGTTTGATTTGTACATGTCAACATTCACACTAGAGACAAATATTTGACTCGTGCCCTTTAGCTTAATGTTCTGAGAACTGCAAAATAAGGACTATTTTAGGCTGCTATCAGTAAAGGCCACATTTTCCACATAATGATGATGGTTGTATTTGGTAAAGTGAATGTTAGGTGTAGTAGGGTTGTCTGCAGCTTGAATTTCAGTTGATGGAAGAATTGTTACCTTGATACACTGTAACACTTCACAATATAAAGTACACATACATACTGTACTGTGAATAAGGCGGGGCATAGCAGAAACCAAACCTGAGGACCCAGTCTAATAGGTAACAGGAAATTATGGAAAAGCCACATTTTCAAAATTCCTAAAAAACCCCTATTTTTAGGGATGCACCGATACCGTTTTTTCGGTATTGAGTACCGATATTTATCTTTTTCGGTACTCTCCGATACGGATTACCAATACCGGTACTTCCGTAACATGGAGTCTGCTTGCCGGGCAATCGGGAAGCCGGGCGGCGTGTCATTACCCGCCGTCTGGCTTCTTGATTGGCCAGGAAGCCGGTTCCATGCTGTTTGGCCGGCTCAAAGCTGATTGGCTGGGAAGCCTACATTGTAAAAAACAATCCTATCACTGTATATATACATTGCTGTGTGTGTGTATATGTATCTATCTATCTATCTATCTATCTATCTATATTAGGGGTGCGGAAATTAACGATTAAACTGTCGATTAATCGTTAACTCCCAGGAATACATTATACAGTGGTGCAATGCCGAATACCACTAGCTGGTATTGTGCTGTATAATGTATTTTTGCTGGGTTTTGTAGTCCTCTATAGCCAGTGCCATTCTGCATTCATTGCTGTATAATGTTACACTTTTCATTTCACTATATTGCACACCACAATTTTGTTTTTCTTTTTTACTTCCACCGCTCCAAGCTTGCTCCTGTGATGGACTACACTCAATACAAACTAGTAGTCCATCACTGGAGCCATTTATTTGATTTTATTTTTTATCCGATTAATCGAACTTAATAATCAGCTAACTAATCGATTTTGAAAATAATCGTTAGCTGCAGCTCTACTGGGTACACTTGTTCCTTTATTATAAACCAGACTTCTGGTTAAGTGCAGACATTTTGAGCTGTACCTTTGCGCCCCACTTACCTGTTTGTAGAGCAGCATTTCCCTTTCTCTTTATTCAGCCACGGCACCCTTTACAAACATGCAAAATCCTGAGTCACAACAGTCTAAAATGTAAAAAACATGTGGCACTTCTAAAATCCATCTCAGACACTTATCCCATCTAGGGGTTTGGTATGGAGTTCATGGGGAGACCCCGTGCAATTCTGCCTTTTTCATTAGAAGCCCCTTCAGATCAGAGTCCTCTCCCTTCACATCAGAGTCCCCCCATCACATTACAAGCCCCCCCCCTTGCATCAGAAGCCCTCTTCACATCAGAAACTGCCCCCTCCTTTCACATCAGAGTACCCCTTCACATTAGAAGCCTGTCTACTCCATGGAAAGGTATAATGCTGAACTAACATTTCGAGGCATCCCTGAGGAATGCTGAAGGCAATCCAGGGTGCCACGGCACCCTGGTTGAGAAAGGCAGCTCAAAAGCTAAATTACAATCAGCTGCATGTAGAGGATTGAGGAGGAAGCCAGGAAAGACTCCACCAGTGCCACTGTAATTCTGTAAGATCTAAAGCTAATGATCGCTGGGGTTCAGAGGACAGTGGTATCTTTTAGTAGGGAGGTGGACAGAAATCTGGATGCCTGCTGGACCCAAGGCACCCACCTAGGTTGCCTAGTGGTAAATCTGGCCCCTAATAGATGCTTTTTAAAGGAACACTGATGGAATGGTAAAAGTAGTGAAGAGACAGAGCACTGCCTTTTAGATCAAAGTAGCTTAGCGTTTGGATGAAAGTATCAATTAGAGCAGACCAGGAAACTGCTAGGAAACTTGGCAAGAAAAATTGAGGCTATTTTTATTATTGGAAGTTAACAGGACACGTTTGAAGTTGGTAGGAAGGGGAAAAGAGTTTGAGAATTTAGCAACTGCTTCAGGACAGGAAGGGCCATATTCCTTATTTGTCATTCATTGTTAAACCTAGATATAGTGGAGGCAATCAGCCATAAGTGATAAGAAGTGAAGTAGATGCCAGTGATTATGTTTGGGTGTGTTTAGGGACTCTATTAATCGCCTAAACAGGCTATGCCTCGGTTGTGGGAGCCTGTAGAACCATTGCAGAAGTTGTGTTTTTTTTTATAGACTCCCTGTAGAAATGAATTTATGAAGTGTAACTCTATCTGAAATAATCCCTGGAGTAAAACTGGTTACATTTGTATGCATGTAGTGTGATTCATCATTTTCTTCATCAAGCATGAGCACAGATGTTACTAAGCTATTCTCTCCCTGTGCGCAACTTTGATTTTATCATTCTTTTATGTAATCACTGACAGACTCAAGGGAGCTACTTTCTAGGTACATCATTTTCTTTACTGGTTGACTTCTGAAGACTATAGTAATTGCAAAGAGAAAAGGGGAGGAGTTAAAATTTTTATATATATATATATATATATTAGGGCTGCAACAACTAATCGACATAATCGATTATAATCGATTATTGAAAAAGTTGTCAACTTTTTATCTATATATTATATATCTATATATTACACATCTATATATTACACATCTATATATTACACATCTATATATTACACATCTATATATTACACATCTATATATTACACATCTATATATTACACATATATTACACAAAATTAAAACCAATAAAAGCTGTGCTAGAAAATTCATAGTGGGCTTCACATTTTCTGTTTGGGAAGTGGTTTTCTGTGCCTTGACTTTTCCTTCCTCTGCTTTTCAGCAGTACAGCTCACACAAACTTGTTTTGGACAGAATCTAAAAGCAGAGCATACAGTGTTTCTTTCTTTTTCAATCTCGATTTCTCTATATTTGCCACTATTTGGCTGCTTTTGCACATCTTCAGGAAGCTATCAACTACTTCAAGAATTCTCTTTTATGATTTTGTGGTAAAGGCTATTGTATTTATGCCATGTTGTTTACTGTAGGACGTATCTGGAGCAGATCAGTGCTATTGATTCCAGGACAGTGGGGAGCCCTGCAAATGAAATCCTTGCGGTCAACTACATATTGGACAGGGTCAGAGACATTCAGAAGAAGAGAAACAAAGTCCACAAGATAACATTAGATGTACAAAGGCCTACTGGGTCATTCAGCATCAACTTCCTTGGAGGTTTCACCAGTTACTATGATAACATAACTAACATAGCTGTGAAGTTGGAACCAGCACGGGGAGCCCAGCATGCTGTACTTGCAAACTGCCACTTTGACTCTGTAGCCAACACCCCAGGTAAGGTTATCTTTGGCTTGTTTGTCTAGGAACCATAGTAAAGTTACCTCTCATCTTTATTAGATAAAGGATGTTGATGGATGAAACAAAGTTCATCATGCAGCGTCACTAAAGTAAAGGCAATACTGACCTTTTGTATGCACATTTACAAATAACTGTGACTTCTGCTTGTACAGAACTTCCCTATCATTATCTAAAGAGTAAAGAATATTGATAATTGCTGATAAATCCTTTATTGCAGGTTAATGTGTACAGGCTAAAGTAAGCAGAAAAGTAATATAAACGTAAGGTAAATGAAGGAAAATGATGTCCATGAAATGTTTGAAAGAAATATGTGCTAAATGACTTAATATAGACTAAATGATAGTATAGTATAGTCTTAAATTACTTCATATATTATTGCTGAATACATGCTTGCTTTCTGCAGGTGCCAGTGATGATGCTGTAAGCTGTGCTGTTCTACTTGAAATCCTAGGATCGCTGTCAACTACATCAGCCTCTTTGAAACATGCAATCATATTCCTGTTCAATGGTGCAGAAGAAAATATCCTGCAGGTATCCATCTAGTCATCCAGTCTATACTACTTATAGACATTGGGTGTCGAATAATCAAACTCTAACTTGTGTTTAAGGAATTCTTGCTGTCAGAGGGCTGAATATTTTCAACTGAGCCTATTTGTTTTTTTTCACTGTTTGGCCAAAAAAAGTCACTACCTGGATTAAGCTAAGCAAATAAATGGGTAAGGGCCTTCCACTGGATACGTTTTTTTATGATCTGGGGTTGCTTCAGTTGGTCGGGTCTAGGTTCAGCAACTTTATGTCTAGGGCGGAAACAAGCGAGTCGGCCCTGGTCCGGTGGGAGGAGTTCTTCGTCGGCGCTGGTCCTGTTATGTCGACACTGAGAACTCATCGACGCGCGTACCTCTGACGTCGCATCCGGGTACTGCCAGTAGATCAGCTTCACATAAGGACCTTCCGCGCATGCGCTGCCACTCACCGAGCCTTACACCCCCACACTGCGCCTGCGTCCCTTTCTCACGGCCGTTAGCTTCTCTAACTACATACAGCTCCTGTCCAGTTCAACTACCATGCACTGCACTTACGTGCCCTTCTCATCGAGTTTGCGATCTATACACTGCGCTTGCGCTGTCCAATTCAACATGTTTTTATTTTAATAGTTGAATTACACAAGACCCTTCCCCCGCTGGGCCACGTTCTTTCTAGCCACGGGCGAGTGTGCTAACAGGGGAGGCCATACTTCTTTCACTATCTTGGGGTTGTATCACTATTAATGTATATTTGATGGGTTTATACTCGCAAGCGCAGTGTATAGTTTGCGAACTCGACGAGAAGGGCACGCAAGCGCAGTGCATGGTAGTTGAACTCGACAGGAGCTGTGTGTAGTTGAAGTTAATGGCCGTGAGAAAGAGACGCAGGTGCAGTGTGGGGGTGTAAGGCTCGGTGAGTGGCAACGCATGCGCACAAGGTCCTTTATGTGTAGCTGACCTACTGGCAGTACCCGGATGCGAGGTCGATGAGTTCTCAGTGTCGACAACACCGGCGACTGCCCAGAGGACCTGTGGGCAGGCGCAGGCCAGCTAAATTAGGACCCCCACCGGAAGCTCCTCCCACCAGAATAGCGCCGACTCCCCGCTGCTCTCCCGCACCGCGCAACCTCACCAGCGAGGCAACTAACAGTGAGTGAGGGCCTGGGGTCCCTCATAAGAACGATTTATTGTATTAGCAGGGGAAAATAGTACATTATTGTCTGCAGTGTGTACTCTATATGTACATATGGAGTACACACTGCAGCAATAGATTTACTATTATCCCTGCTAATATGAATGGATTAAATGATCCATAGTACATAATAGTACATAACATGTAATTGTACTACGGATCATTTAACCCATTCATGTTAGTTGAGGAAAATTGTAAATCTATTGCTGCAGTGTGTACCGTATATGTAGTACATATATAAAGCACACACCTCCACTACACTACAGCAATAGATTTACAATTCTCCCCTGCTAACATGAATAGGATAAATCATGATCCATAGTACATAACATGTAGTTGTATTATGGATCATTTAACCTATTCATGTTAGCAGGGAGAAATGTAACTCTATTACTGCAGTGTACTGGAAGTGTGTACCAGGTTAAATGATCCAAAGTACACACTTCCAGTACACTGCAGTAATAGAGTTACATTTCTCCCTTGCTAACATGAATAGGTTAAATGACCAGAGGCACTTGTACTTGGTCTTGAAAAAGTGGTATCGAGACATCCCTACAATGAAGTAAGTAAAAATGAAAAAAAAATAGAGTTAAATAAAATGAAAAATATCCCCCCAAAAAATTAAAGTACCCCAACCCCGCGATAGTGTGTATACTAGTAGAAACTCAAGGCTGGGCACACCTACATACAAAACGACGATTGCGCTACACATGCAATATTTCTCGGGCCAATATTCATCGCTAATGCTAAACTAATGACTTGGCTTTTATATATATAAATATTATTATTTTTTTTGTCCAATTTTGGTGTTATTTTAAATACAAGTTTGGCTATTTGATTATATTGGTTGGAGTTTTACAATCGAGATTATTTGAAATCCATGAAACAAATAAAATGTCTAATATAATACATACAATTATTAAAAAAAAAAAGTAATTTTAAGTTTCAGCCCGACAAATTTTGCTGCAGGAGGTGCACCTTCTGTCCGCAGTGTGATTGCCTGCACTGGAACGTACATGCCGTGCATTCCAGTGCAGTGCAATTTTTTTTCTTTGTAACACTCCATTTGTGTCTTTTTTTTTTTTTTTTTTGAATGGTGCCATTCATTTTTTTATTTTATCCGATTTAATCAAAAAATAAATTGGCCAACTAATAGATTATGAAAATAATCGTTAGTTGCAGCCCTAGTTATGTTCCCAAATAATGAGGTCCGCTGCCTACCTGAACATACAGAGTGACCCTGATCGCACAGGCATATTCCAAGATGACAATACCAAGATTCATCGTATTCAAATTGGGAAAGAGTGGTTCAGGGAGCATGAGACATCATTTTCACACATGGATTGGTCACCACAGAGTCCAGACCTTAACCCCATTGAGAATCTTTGGGGTGTGCTGGAGTAGACTTTACACTGTGGTCTGACTAGCCCCCCCCATCATCACTACAAGATCTTGGTAAAAAATGTATACACCTCTGGGAGGAAATAAATGGTATGACATTACATATGCTTTATTGAAAAGATGCAACAGGGAATGTGTGCTGTAATCATAGCTAAAGGGGGTCCAATGAAATATTTGAGTGTGTGACTTTGGCCAGGCAGTGTATCTTGACCTTGTGTCTGCGTGTCATACTCCAGCATTATTGTTAGTCTTTGCTTTTGTAGCTCTTCTTTATGCATGATTAGGCATTCTTGTGTGTCATATCTAATGCAAGGTACCTGCTGGAGTCTTTACTACGGTTTTCAATCGCGTGTGTCACATTTAACTGTCATTATAAACTCTCATTTTGTTTGTAGGAGCCAAGGATGATTTAAAACATGGATGGGCTCAGAGCATTAATCTAGTGTGCCCTTGCTGCCTTTTGTTGTACAATTCATTTTATTTTTCAACAGCGTGCATTTCCTATTCTTCTCATTTATATAATATTATGTAGGTAGTATTTCAGCTTTGAAAAGGTTGGGCTTAAACATTACATACTATACTAGGTATTTATTACAGACAATAGTATATATTTTTTTTTTTAAAGAATGCAAGGAAATTTGAGATTTAGACATTGCTTTATGAGCTGGCAAGTTATATTCTCCCTTTAAAAATAAAGAGTTTTATGGCCTTCTAAAGGTCCCGATTCTAATATCAGCTCATGTTCAGCCTTATAATGCCAGTTTAACTCTGAGCCAGGCAAATATGCCCTTGTTGACCCAAGTTAAAACCACATCAGCATGGGCATTTGAGCAATATAATTTACTTTTTTATTATTGTTTATTGATTTATTTTTTTGTGCTTCGTTATAGATAATGTGGCTGTAGAAACTTTAGCAGGGGTACTTAATTACTTACCATTTTTGAATGGAAACCTGCAAACCCAGGTCGCTGTGATATGCCAAAACTAACTTCTACCAGGAGGTTGACATTTGACCCTGCCCCCTCCAACACCACATTTCTTAGTGCCCATCATATGGA
The DNA here is from genome assembly GCF_000935625.1 of Nanorana parkeri. Taxonomy (NCBI): domain Eukaryota; kingdom Metazoa; phylum Chordata; class Amphibia; order Anura; family Dicroglossidae; genus Nanorana; species Nanorana parkeri. Next base: position 1,088,146 of record NW_017306715.1, on the reverse strand, counting down.
TAGGAAAGTTCAGGTTTCCTAATGGGGGCTGGCATGTCAGTATTGGAGTACTCTTGAGTGATTGTGTTACTTGGAGCACTAAAAGGGAACTAAGAAGATGTGCAGACACTGCTGCATACCTACACTAAGATAAAACTGTTTCCTTAGAATATAACAGAATTGCAAGAGACATGTATTTTGTTTCCTTTCAGGGTAGCCATGGTTTCATTACTCAACACCCATGGGCCAAGCTCGTTCGTGCGTTCATCAATTTGGAGGCTGCCGGTGTGGGGGGAAAGGAGCTGGTATTTCAGACAGGTACTGTATGTAGACATCAATGTGAAATGTTTGTTTCTAGTGAAGCTCTAGAGACGCCCGATCGCTTGCAGTAAGTGCGGGTGTGCCCCCTCCCCCACGTACCACCGTCGTCATCGCTGCCGATGCCGAGATCCGGTGCGACTGGGACCGCCAAGGCGACGCTGTCAGTGGAGAACAAAGGGAGATCAGTACACGATCTCTCTTTGATCACTTCTTGGTCCCCGAATGCAGGAAGTGATGTATATTGTGCATTGTGTCACTCTCTGGAACAGAACACCGGTGAGTAGCTGGTGAAGCAGATCTCTGCTTCATCAGCTTCTCTGGGGGTCCCTAGGTGACAATAGGGGTCTTAGAGACCCCTGATGTCTCCATAAAGAGGACCTGTCATGTGAATTGGCTGTCACTTAGCGGATTTCTTAGTCACCTATGTGATAGCAATAAAGTTAAGTGTAAAAAAAAATAGTTACAAATAAAAAAAAAAAGTAAAATAACACAAAATGCCCCCCCCCACATAAACATGCAACGGGTGCGCCAATGTGCGAAAACGGTTCCGACCTATTGTGCCGCACATGTTGCATATCGCCGCAAACGTCAGAGTAAGGGCAATAATTCTATGGCTATTAATTACTGATAACATTAAACTGATGAGCGGTAAAAGCTTTTAAAGCATCGCCTATGGCCAGTTTTGGGTGTGGTTGTTTTCTGCGATTTCGCGGCGTGCACAATTTTAAAGCTTGACATGTTTGGTGTCTATTTATCCGACGTGACCCCGTCTCGTATATTTTACCAAAAAATTGGGGTGATAATGTTTCATAACATTTTATAGGGAAACCGTTTTTTTTACAAAATTTAGGGTACTTTTTTTGTTATAGTAATAAATAAAAACCGCAGAGTTTAAATACGTGTTTAAATACCACCAAAATAAAGCTCTATCTGTCTTCAAAAAATGGTATAAAATTCATTTCAGTACAGCGTTACATGGCAGAATAAATGGCAGTCAAAGTACTGCAGCGCTGAATACTGAAAAATGGCCTGGGCAGGAAGGGGGTTTAACACCCCGGTCAGCAAGTGGTTAAATTGGTTCATATTTTATAATATGGGAGTAGATGCCACCTTTAAAGAGTATTTGGTCTGCACAGTTTTTTTTCCAGTAATGGTAAACAGGGACTGCATTTTCTCTTCCTTCATGCTGTGACCTTGCTCACGAAGTTGTTATACATTATCAGCTATTCCCATTCAATTAGTGCGCTGTAGAAAGCCCACCTTTCCCGTTCTAACACCAGACAGTGATGTATAGTGTGGGGAAGTACAACTCTGTAGATTAAGTAGCATAGAATGAATATTGTATTTTACTGTAGAAGTTTTTTTCTAATGTCGACTCTAAAACCTTAATGAGGACGTCTTTGTAGCACTGGCTTATTCATGTACATCTTATGTCATTGCTTTCTGTACTGAATACCTTCAACTATTTAACGATGTCTGTGCATTCTGATCCTATTCTGTAAGTGCTGCAATTCTTTCTTTGTTCTGTATTTTTTCTTTTTCTGTTTTTGAAAAATCCATTAAAAATCTCAGCTTATAAAATAGTTTCTTTAAAGATCTATAATTCTGAAGCATTAGTGTGTACTGGGAGAGTGACCACATGCTGCTTTCAGTGTGTTTCCTAGTGTTAAGGTACAATTCTGTAAATGACATGCTCATACTCTTGGACGAGCTTTATATGGTGCAGAGGTTTTTGTTCTTGAAAGTGTGAATTGAATACTAGAGTGTGTACATTATTCTTGGTTGATCTGTCTGTTTTTTCTATTTATGTTATCTTGGCAGGCCCAGAAAACCCATGGCTGGTACAAGCATATGCGATAGCTGCTGTCCACCCTTTTGCTTCAGTGGTGGCTCAAGAGATATTCCAGAGCGGTGTTATCCCTTCAGATACAGATTTCCGCATTTACAGAGATTTCGGAAACATTCCAGGTTTGTTTTAATGTTCTAGCTAACAATATCTTCTCTTTCGACTATTTTTGTGGATTATTTTTTGGGGTCAAGTAATCTTCAGACATTTTAACATGTTGGGGATAAATGGGGAAAAAAATGGATGTGGCAATGAAAGGGTTAATTGCTGTGTTCAAATGGTTTTCAAAAGGATGTCTACAATTTTATTTGTGCCTTTTTCATTTGTGCATGCAACCTGCTTATGAACCTAAAGATGAATGTGTTACCATGTTGGTGATGGTGATTGTGCATGTCTGCATGGATATGTGCACAGCCATCCATGTAAATCGCAGTGAATCGGGCATCCTTGTTAGCGATATGTATGACAGATGGGAAATACTCAGCACATTTAAAGTGTATACACTTTTTGAGTAGACAAGGTTAAACCCCATTCCAGTTTACTTTTTTGCTGCCTGTGTACCATTGGGGAAATTGAGCCCTTTCACACGTCAGTTTTTCAGGCTGGTCTGATTGGACGCCTAGTGTTAGTCTATCAGCAGCCACGTGTAAACAGACATGCATCTGTTTACATCTGATTTCCCCCGACTGAGGACAGAGTTCTGTTTTGGAGGACCTGATCATAGCGGATTGGGGCTAATCTGATGTAAATGCACATGTGTCTGTTTACATCTGACTCCCCATAGTCCAACATAGGTCTGGTGGTTTCATTTTTTCCCTCTATCGCAAGATGTAGGAATAACACGGATGGACACAGATGTCACTGGTCCAGACTGCTTTGATCAGCAGAAGATCTGTGCACAGATTCCCTACTGATCGGAAATGAAGGCACCCATGTGAAAGGGGCTAACTGTCCCAAAGTGAGGGGCTTCCCCTCTTAAGCAGTTGTCCTGCAGAACAAGATTTCCCTCACCTTTTCTTCTGGGGACAACACTAACATTTTGGATTTTCCCTCACTTTCTTTCTGGATGACAATGTTCACCAGTAAAGATAAAGTTCCTAAGACCCAGACTGTAATAAAAACTTGAGCGGGTCTAACCACTTTATCATAAAATAAAATTTTTAAAAAATGGTTTTGCCTAGAGATACCCCAGTTCTGATACCTCTCACTCACCTCACTCACCTCATAGTTCTAGCCGACCTGTGACAATGAGACTGTCACAGGTCGGCTCAGTAGATCGGGAGGTGAGCGAACACATACCGGCGTTCGCTCACCTCTCCATCCTGTCGCGGCTCTCTGCAGTGACAGGGGAGGGGCTGGATTCCCCCCTCCCTGCTCCGATCTGCCAGCGCTGACTGGCGGAACGGACGGGGGAGGGGGCGGGTAAAGCTGGCTCTGCCTCTAGATAGGCAGAGCCAGCTGTCAGTCACGCAGCTGGGCGGATCCCGGCATCATTGCCGGGATCCGCTTCACCTGCGGCATCTCAGTATACCGCGAGCTGCAGCTCGCCGTATACTGAGCCTAGGGTGACAGGAGGACGCTAGTTTGTGTCCTCCCGTTACCCTAAGGAGAACTATGGGGAAAATCCTTAACCCCATAGTTCTCCTTTTTTAACTAATTTTATTTTCACTGCCTTGGAACATTCTGCTACGTTTGCCTTTTTTTTAATCACTATATCTGTTCTCCTTTAGGTATTGACTTGGCATTTATTGAGAATGGCTACATCTATCATACAAAATATGATACAGCAGACAGAATTCACACAGACTCCATCCAAAGAGCAGGTTAGTAATAATCTTTGACTATTAATATTACTGCAAATCAGACATATTGGAATATCAAGTAATAGTAAATCCCCTCAGTGTTTTTTTTTTAAGACTGGAGCCGATAGAATCTGTCATGGCACATGGCAACCAATCAGCTTTTAAGCTTAACTGAAGACAGAAGCTGATTGGTTACTATGCCCAGCTGCTCCAGGGTTAGTAAATTCCTCCCATTGTTCCTTTTCCCTTTTTTTTTTTCTTTTCTGTTCCTTCTGTTTTCTCTTTTTTTTTTTCTTCAGTAAAAATAAAAGTCCATACAAATGATATTGGCTGACTAGGAAAGCCTTTTTAAGTCACAGTCTATAGTGTAGTTACATCAAAAATAATTAAAGACACATCACAAATACAAATTAGGAAGGTATAATCTTAGAATTTTTTATCTACCTGCAATCCTCTGCGTGGCAGAAATTCAAGCAAGAATCCTGTGTATGTTGTCAGGGCAATGTTGTGAATCTAGCATTTGAAGATCGCAGGGAGGCTGGGAGCACAGGGAAGACTTCCACAGTGTGATGATGTCTTGTGTGTGGCACAGGCTGTCAGCTTCCTAGCTATACACTGTGGCAGAGGTATATGAATCACCAAAGTGGATAGAATTGTTATTATTTAGGCAGGTAGAACATACCATTTATGTCCCCCAGCCGTCTGTTTTAGCCTTTGCCTGGAACTCTTCCCCCCCCCCCCACCTAAGAGATACAATTATTATTTTTACTATGAATTTTCAAAGCGATAGAAAGCAAAGTATTGCCAAGCACATCATATCTTTTATACATTTACCTACAAAATATTCTTGTTTTTCTTTCAGTTGCTCCTTGCCATACCTATATTTTAATGCTAGGTACAACAGCTATTGTCCAGCAAGATTTTTACTAGGGATGTTCAGATACCAGTGCAGATACTTGGCATTTTCACGAGAACTAACAGGGCTGCAGAGGTCGCAGCTGTGATTTGGGCCCTGGCGCTGCACCACTGTCCAGAAATCATTAGTCTGTATTGTTTTAGAAAAACTGTCGCATGACAATAAAGAAAAATGTAAAAGTTATTGTACCTGTGAGTACTTGGACAAGTAGCGGTACTTGTACTTGGAAAAATTGTATCACTGCATCCCTAATATATATTTATATAAAGAAAAAAATCATACATTGAAACAAATCCCAGGAGCTCCGTGTGCTCCTTACAAATGACAGCTGCCTCCTAACTTTTGAATTTTTCTCTAGTCTCGTCTTGGAGCTAGAAAAGTATCTGTAGTTGTAGTTGTAGTTGTACAGAGTACTGTACTTGGTATCGGTGCATCCCTAATTTTTACAATGAAAATTTTTTAGACTTGGCAAGTAAAATTGAACTTTTTAATTGAAACTGGAGCAAACCATAGAAGTATTGCCCTAAAGCTAATCATCTTCCTAGTTGTTTTATGTACGGTAAATGGAAGCTGATGCAGGCACCAATAAGAGGAAAGAGGGAGGGGGAAACATATACATAAAACAACCAAGGTTCTTAAACAAACATGACTGTTAAAGAAGCGTAGTATACTGCATGACATTCTGGCAAGTTCTACCCTATAAAGGTGCCCATACACTGTACGATTATCGTATGAGAATCGCAGGAAATCCCGCGATCGTACGTTAATCGCAAAGTGTATGGAAGGCGTGCGACCGCTTCTACTGTACGGTCGCACGTCTTCCGTCGAACAAGCAGGCTGGAAAACTCGCTGAGAATCATAAGATTCTCGGCGGGTTAGTGGCCTGCTTGTTCGACAACTGCCGAACAGGCCGGTGTGCGCACGTGCACACTGCCCATTCAGCATTGCAGTCATCGGAAAGCCCGCCCCTCGGGGGTGGGCTTGCGATGATCGCAAGTACGATCTGCCTGTCCAAGATGGGCAGATCGTACGTACGTTTTTTAAAATTACTTTACAACCCTCGCAAGACAAAAGTCTTGCGAGGGTTGTACAGTGTATGGCCACTTTAAGTGTGCTCTTGGTTTAATTAGTGAGCCATTATAGACTTTAGCACTCTTCTTCTTAGCTCCGCTATCAAGATGATTTCTTGGGATGCATTAACTGTTTCACTTTCATGACACCAATGTTATATGTTCTTTATCACTGTACACGGTGGCTTTTTATGCTAACTCTGGAAAGTATCAGACTTTTATAGTGGATTTTTAGTTTTTACCCTGTACACATATTTTATGTTCTATATTATAATGTGAAATTTTTTCACCCAGGTGACAACATAATGGGGGTATTGAAATACTTGGCATCCTCACACCTTCTTGCCGACTCGTCAGATTATCGTCATGGGAACTTGATTTTCTTTGATGTGAGCGGCTTCTTTGTGGTGTCTTATCCAGCTCGCATTGGTACCATTGCAAATTACATCATTGGCGCAGTCGCTCTGTTTTATCTAAGCAAGAACACTATTAAATACAAGCGCGCAGGTAAGCTATCGTATGAATCAGCAATGATTACAAAATATTCATAACATTTATTTTTTGGATCCCCACCATTTCTTTGGACCTCCTGTGTTTTATAAGGATGAACTGAAAAATATTCAGTCTGTAGTTGTGGCAGACTTTTGGAGCAAACTAAATGGAAAGATTTCTGACTCTTGCAGTTGAGCTTCATAAGATACTTGGGGAATTCTAAAGCATTGTTTGGGATATTCTGACAGTCTTTTGTGCACATTACAATTGGTTTACTTGCCTCCGTTTAGCATTGTCACTTTTATTTATTTTACAGTGCTGAGTTTCCAGACCCCCTCTCTCTTCCTCCTTTTTTTTTCTAGAAAGGTGGAGGCACATGTATTTAGGCATGCATATTATGTACAATATACACTGAGTGGCCAGATAATTATGACCACCCCATCAGTACTTCGTTGGGCCACGAGATGACTCCACGAGATTACTTTGTTGGGCCGCCTTGTGACTCCACGAGATGTTGAAAGGTAATACGAGGAACCTGACACTGCACTGTTGCCCTTCTGTTGTCTTGTACCAGTCTTGCCACTCTCCGTTCTGCCCTAACATTGACTAGTCGCTGACTGCCACAATTCGCACGTTCGGACACATATTTACGGCTGACAGTCCAGTCTTTAAACACTTTAACAACAGCTGCTCTTGAACATTTAATGAATTCTGCTGTTTTGCTGATACTCGCTCCATGGCTCCGAGCGCCAACAATCACCCCACGTTCAAAGGCTGTTAAATCGCGTTGTTTACCCATATCTTCAGAAAAAAATCACTTCTACTGTCATGGTAAACAACCTGCTTCACTATTTATAATGGTCTGGCCCTCTAGCAACTTCAGCGCAAAATTATAGCTAATTTGCCTACAAACGTCAGGTGGTCATAATAATCTGGCCACTCAGTGTATAGATTATGTAAGCCGTTTTTTTATATTTTTTGCAAGTATTAACATGGTTGTATTTATTCTGTGTAGGTATGAACTATGCTCGTGACCTCATGGTTGGACTGTTCATCACAGTGACAAGCTGGGTTTCAGCGCTTGTAACTGTTCTCATCATGGCCGTATTGGTTACTCTGAGCGGCTATACGCTCTCGTGGTATACACACTTCTATGTGGCTGTGGCTCTGTATGGAGCTGCTGCTCTAGCTAAGCTCATATTAATGCACTCACTGGCTAAACAATTCTATTTTACGGTAAGTGTTTTCATTATAATTTTTGTGTTCGTTTCTTAAAATTTTTTGATGGATATCACACATGCAGTACTATTGGGAACTACATAGGAAAAACATGGACCTAAACCCACAATCTAAATGTGAGCTGTTCCTTGCCCATACTTGCTGCTACCCAGTCTAAACTAATCCAAATATTGCTGTAAAACTTGCCTTGTAGGAGCTTCGGGCTGAAGTATTACACTGATTTTTGAAACCGCTTAGGTTATGGAGAGACTAGACCACACAGGGATTAATGTGTGTGTGTGTGTATATATATATATATATATATATATATCTCTATATCACATACAGACACACACATGCACAATCACATACAGACACACAAAGGTTGAACTTGTTGGACCTGTGTCTTTATTCAATCTCAAATACTATGTTACCATGTATGTAACTATGAGAACTAATAATACCAAATAAGATTTAAAAAAAAACCATATGGTTTCTCTCTGTCATCTTCACCTAGTTCTTTTTGTATTGTAGATAGAAAGTTGGCCTTTCAGGGCCTCATTATTACCTTGCAGAGGAGTGTATGTAGCTGAATTCACAGAAGGGTTAGGTTTTACTGGGCTAAAGCTGGTAGATATTATTGATTGTGCATATTATTGATTGTGCATATTGCCATTTCTATTGTATTGCAAATGTATTCGCATATCATCCTCTTTCTTAGTATCTTTTAAGATCTTATTACTCTTAATGAAAGGACAGTCATGATAGAGTTATCATGGGTTTAATGACAAAATAGTTTAAACAATGCCTAGAAATGTTATTTCTGCTATATCCTTTTGAAGTAGCATAAACTTGTTTACTTTGCCAATTTAGGCAAGGTGACAGTCTCGAAAGCCCACCAGCCTATCCACCTATTCTCTTTCACCCTAATCTCCAGCCACTCTATCAGTCGTTGCGATGTACTCAGTGCTTCTGGATCTGGTGGAACTTGTGATATCCTCCAGGAACACCACTTCTCTGATCAAACCCTGTGGAAGCTCTACATTGGATTTTGTCATGGCCTGCACAGCAGGGATGATGTCACCTGCTCCATACTTTATTGTGTGGCAATTCTGCATCCGGGGAGCAGGTTACTTCCATATATCTAGAAGCATTGGCTATTTTGCGAGGGCTTTGATGGAGCCGTTTGGGATTGGGAAATAGAATGTATAAATTGTGTTGGGGGTGGCCTATATAGAGACCCTGAATGGGCAAAGTAACATAGTACAAAGCCGTACATTGTTTCCTAATTTAGAATTAAATAATCCTGTCTGGTTTATAACCCCTCTTCCCAATTGTTTGTTGCAGCATTTAGCCTGGGCATCAGATATACCTAATTAGTTCCTGTAAAAGTTGGTGATGAAGTTAGTTTTGCCTTTTTTTTGCTACTCTAGTAGACTGTCAATTTCCTGAACAATATGGCAGAATATTCAGTATGCTGGATTTTGTTCCAAGATTAAAATCCTGTTTGAGGCAGCTCTGTATTTTTTTCTTCTGTTCTCCAGAACACAAGCAAACAGTACCTTGGGGACCTCTTCTTTGATGTGTCCTTGCTTTCATGGGGCATACCCATGGTGCTTCTTACTAATAAAGGCCTTTGCTCTGCTTATTTCTTCGCCATGTGGGTGATTATCCCATTAATCACAAAGATGTTTCTTCAGAAAGAATCTATATATCAAGGTATGTTTGTTTTAAGGTAGGCCATATTAATATATGACAATCTAGCAAGTAAACTGACTCCGGTATACCTTTTTTGGGTAAATAATTTCCATTGTGAGAATTATCTTATGCAGCTGGCTGTCCTGCTATTTGAATGCTCGTAGTCTGGGGGCAATAAAATAGCTGTATGAGAATTGCATACTAATGCTGCCATCTTAAACTAACGTATGATCATTTATGTATGAGCACCTTAAGTAAATAATATTGCTCATAAGAATTTTGCTTTAAAGCATATTTCAAATCCTCATATACTTTTCTATATGGCGTGGCACTGGACAGGATCTAATCCATGCATAGCTGTGACAGTCCTTGCTTTGCAGTTGGCATTCCATTGTCACTTGCCATAGAGTAGGGTATATTTCTGTAAAATCTCCACTAGGGCAGTGGTTTCCAACCAGGAGTATGCACCAGGATGTTTAGGGTACATAAAAACTATTGAATAATTATGGAAACAGTGAAGTCACTCCAGTTGGTCATGCTTCCAGAGCCAACATTGTCAGTGGAGTGAAAAGCCAATGCTGGGGGGGGGGGGGGGGGGGGGTGGGGGGGGGGGGGGGGGGGGGGGGGGGCGGTCCTCTCTTCTCCTGTGCTAGAACCTAGGGCTATACTGGGTCAGCGTGTACGCATCCTGCAGGCTCTCCGCTTCTCCCCTCAGCCCTGCCAGTCCTCTCAGCATCATCCTCTCATCACCCCCAACACCCCCACTCCCACCCCTACTACTGCACTGTTGCTATCACATCATTGATGACAACCTCTACATAGCTACTCCACACCGTCGTGTTCAAAGAAGGGAAATTGCAGCACTCCAAAAATTTGTGCATATCTTTTATTCAAGAATATTACGTTAAGAACTCAAGCCAACATCTCTAGATGCTGATCGTATTGTATCTAGAGATGTTGGTCTGAAATGTTCTTAATGCTGATTGACGAAATAAAGGATATACAAGGGTTTTAGGAGTGCTGCAATTTCCCTTCTTTGAACACAGTTGTATTACTGGTAGCGAGCCAGGCTAGCATCCAAAAAGCAGAGACAGTGGACTGACTTGGAGCAGCGCTCGTTTTTGTTACTCCACACCATCCTCTGCTTCCCTCCTCAGCCCTGTTAGCCCTCGCACAGTTGGTCCTTTTTTCATCTGGCTGAAAATTTGCTGTTTTTTTTTTCTTCATTTATGGGATTACAAGATTCTGCATGCCCAGTTCAGTCCATTTTAATAAACAAACAATTAACTCATACCAGTCCCAGACACCAGTTAGTGAGTCCTGACCTTTGAACTCTAACTCCTGCACTTTATGGGCTACACACTCATGACCCCCTCCACTGTGTGCATTATGTATTCCTGACCCCTGCACTGTGTGCGTTGTGTACGCCAGACCCCCCCTGCACCATTTGGGCGGTATAGAACTGACTTATTTGGAGAGGGGTGGGGGTTGCCAAGTGGTCTGCCAAGGTTAAAGGTGACCTGTACCTTACAAAAAATTATTTTATGCCTGGTGTATTTTTAAATACGCAGTAAACTTTTGTTTCTTGCTCTCTTATGTTGCAGGCTCCGCCTATAAATATACTGCCATATACCTAATTGGATTATTCTTTCCTTACCTGCACACCATGTATCATGTGTGGGCAACATTTGAGATGTTCACGCCTATCCTTGGACGCAGTGGAACAGAAATTCCACCCGATATAGTGATGGCCACCTTAATGGTTGTTTGTACGGCTATTCTGTTATCTTACCTTGTGAGTATTTGTTACTTAAACGTGGTATATATTCCAATTGTAGTCTGAGTAACAAACTTTGCCGTCACTGTAGCAGTCTTTAATGTTTATGACAATATTGGCAATTTGGTCTTTTTAGATCCATTTTTTACAATCATGCATTCCATTTATTCCCAAAGATAAGCAACTCTGTTTGCAGTGTCAATTGTCTGCTGCCATTGGTGTGGACATTTACAGGTGAAACTCGAATAATTAGAATATCGTGCAAAGTTCATTTATTTCACTAATGCAACTTAAAAGGTGAAACTAATATATGAGCTAGACTCATTACATGCAAAGCAAGATAATTCAAGCCGTGATTTGTCATAATTGTGATGATTATGGCTTACAGCTCATGAAAACCCCAAGAACCCCAAATCCACAACCTCAAAAAAGTAGAATATTACATGCAATCAATAAAACAAGGATTGTACATAGAACAATATCGGACCTCTGAAAAGTACAAGCATGCATATGTACTCAGTACTTGGTTTGGGCCCCTTTTGCAGCAATTACTGCAATTACTTTTGCACGATATTCTAATTATTCGAGTTTCACCTGTATATGCAATATAGTAACTGAGCTGACAACTGTGAATAGTGGGGTTTGTAATGTAAATTGTGACACTGTCTTATTAGTAAATTTCACACATTTTCCAGCAGAAGAAGTCAGTCAGTCCTATTGTGTCAAACGTTTTTCAGTAAATGTATTTCTCCTAACAGCCCCATATACTTCTAAGTCGCACTTCATTGACATGATCCAGTCTGATCTTTTCATTCCCCTGTAGTCCAGTCTCTTCAGCAACCTAATGAGACTGAAATTCAGCACCAATACATGTGTTTATAAGCACAATCCAACCCCTTCTGATATACTTACAAGTCATTCACAGGAATCATTTTTTACTACATACACGGAAGTAAGCTGCCACATAACTGGCCTGTGTTGGGGCCCTTTAGCGTTATCTCTACTAGAGATGTTCTGCAGAGCAGTTCCTGGCAGTTACTCAATAAACAAGATAAAATATTGTAGTATCACTGAATAAGATTCTTTAATGGTGTGTCTCTTCTTTTTAATGTTTAGCAAACCCTCCAGGTGTCTGATAATTAGAATGTAGTTGGAAAACATACATACATATCATTTACTTTATATTTTCATCCTTCTTTTAGATCAAGTTTATTTATCTTGTCAAGAGCACCAAAAAAATAATGATGTGTTTGGCATTTGTGTCTGGTGTGACTTTCGTCCTTGTGTGTTGTGGCCTGTTCTTTCCATATAGTGGCAGTATGGATAATCCTAGGCCAAAGAGGGTCTTCCTACAGGTAATCCTTTTCTCTTGTATTTTGTATGCACTGCAGATGAACTGAATGATTTTCCCGTGCAGCAGGGATGTCCAATCTGTGGCCCTCCAGCTGCGGTGGAACTACGAATCCCATGAGGCATTGCAAGATTCTCACAGCCACAGACAATACTCCCGGAGAGAGATGCTTCATGGGATTTGTAGTTTCACCACAGCTGGAGGGCCGGAGTTTGGACATCCCTGCCGTGCAGTGTGTGTCTTTTTGGCAGTGGAAAATTCGATAGATAAATGTAATATTCTTTAGCTGATAGCTGTTTACTTTTTATTTACTTTTTATTTGCCTAGTTTTCTTTTTTTTAAAGCGTAGAAGAGGAATGGCAGAAAAAGCCTTTTGGCGTATATATCTTTTGTTTGTACCAAGCATGTGTTCGATTTATTTTTTTTGTCTCTGTATTATGTTTTACATGCAGTTTTCTTAAGAGAAAAGCCAATTCATTTCCAAAAATGGCCACACTTTGGCTCCATATTACATTCTCCTGGTTTTGCTCATCTGTGTTTCTGTGTATGTGGAAGTACAGCCATTGAATGGCCCTAATCTCCTGACAAGGGGGAGTTGAGGAGAGGTCTGTGTTCTTTATAATCCATCAGAAATGAAGTTTGCAGGACTGACACCACATGCTTAGGAATTCAGAGTTGTGTTGTCTGGTCAAAGAGGAAGAGCCAAGCATACTATATTTCTGGCACAACACAAGGTATTTTCCTGTATTTGGAGTGTGCTTAAAAGGATAAAGCTTGGGGAAATGTGCATGTGTTCCCCTTTCTAGCTGTCAACACTCTTAGGTCAGTACTGTACTTTTTCATAATCCCTGATGTGTTCCTTTCTCTCCCCTCTTCAGCATACAACACGGACCTTTCACAATCTGAATGGAGAGGTGGTAAAGACGGATTCTGGTATATGGATAAATGGCTTTGATTACAGTGGTTTATCTCACATCACTCCTCATATACCTGAATTAAACAACACAGTCAGGGCCCTGTGTGAGGATGCTCCATTCTGCGGCTACCCCTGGTTTTTTCCTGTTCATTTTTTGCTCAGGTTAGTGATCGCACCATTGCATTGCAAACTCCGACCCTCCAGCTGTGATGCAACTACAAATCCCATTAGGCAATGCAAGACTCTGACAGCCAATGGCATGACTCCCAGAGGCGGATACCTGATCAGATTTGAAGTTTCACCACAGCTGGAGGGCCGAAGTTTGCCTACTGGTGGCATAAACTGTCACAAAGCTCTAAAAACAGCATTATAATTTAACATCAGTAATGGAGAAGGTTAAACCAAAACCTTCTCGTACACATGGCAACTTGACAGAGTGATTTACCTTCCGAATTCTATTTTATGTTAAACGGCAAAACAATCAAAGACATAAAATTATTTTCTTTCAACTGCAAGGATTAAAATTTGCTTTGATCGAATTAGAAAAAAAGTCCACTTTTTTTTTTTTTTTTTATTCCATTTTAATTTGACTTTTTCCAGTAAGCGGTCAATTTGTTGCTCAGTTTTGACTTCACAAACGACCAAAATTTGGTGATTGGTCAAACTTAAGGGTGTCAGATTGCTTTGTTTCTGGTGTATACTTGTGATGGTATTTGTGGTTCCCTGTTGCTTGAAATTGGGTGACATTTTCTGAAAATGGGCACCTGTATGGTCATCTTAACAGTGGACATATTACATTACTAAGGACTGCTCTGATCCAGGGGTGCTTGCAAAATTGCACAAATGTTTAATCGGTGCTCAGAGACTTTCAACATTGGCACTATGCATAAGTGTGGTAGGAGCAGGTAGAGCCACTTCCGTCATTTACTTATTTTAGTGACACTAAACTCAGGAGTTGAATCTTAAAAATGCATTCAAGTATCTCAACTACTAACAAAAATGTATCTTATTTGTGTATCACTCGGCTGTAGATCCTCAAACCATCTCTGAATTGGTACTGACACTGTCTGTTGCTTGAAATTGGGTGACATTTTCTGAAAATGGGCACCTGTATGGTCATCTTAACAGTGGACATATTACATTACTAAGGACTGCTCTGATCCAGGGGTGCTTGCAAAATTGCACAAATGTTTAATCGGTGCTCAGAGACTTTCAACATTGGCACTATGCATAAGTGTGGTAGGAGCAGGTAGAGCCACTTCCGTCATTTACTTATTTTAGTGACACTAAACTCAGGAGTTGAATCTTAAAAATGCATTCAAGTATCTCAACTACTAACAAAAATGTATCTTATTTGTGTATCACTCGGCTGTAGATCCTCAAACCATCTCTGAATTGGTACTGACACTGTCCTTCCTTCTGGAGGGGGGCTACTTTTGTTTCACATGGTCCCCGTGTGTGTTGTAAAGTAGCCACCACTCCAAGCTGTGATGGACTATAATCTCATGTTTGGTTTACTAATTTGTAACGACATTGTAGTCCATCACAACAGTGAGCTTGAACTATGGAGAACAAAAGTAGCCAACCTCCCATAAGGAAGGACAGTGTCAGCACCAATTCAGAGATGATTTGAGGATCTACAGCTGACACACAAATAGGATACATTTATGGTATTAGTGCAGGTACTCAAATGCATTATTAAGATATGATTCCATAGTTTAATGTCACTTTAAATTGTAACTTAACCCAAAAACAAAAATGTTATATATTGAAGCTTACTACTTTTGACTGCTTCAGTTCAGTGTTTTTGTTTTTTCCCCCGGGATCTTTTCATTAATTTTGTACCTGGTGATCCTTTGAGTAACATGGCGGCTAATGTGGTATTCTGATCTGATCAAACTTCTGGCAGACACCCTGTGGGCTCTTCCAGAGCGACCGGATCTCTTATCTCAAGTTTGGTTTACCACCCTGCTTTACAGTCGCTGGCTTTAATGGCATGGCTGGTAAAGCCCTGGTCCTGAGAGATGGGGTTCTCTTTAAATCATAAATGCCCATACAGTTAAAGCTAGGCCATTTACCTCCTGTAAGGTCTGCCATCGCACATGAAAGGCTTACTTCACTGCAAAGAAAGAAAATTTCATCCCAGAAAATACTCCATGGGAAGAATCCTAGCCTTTCTGGAATCCGTTCTGAAAACAGCATTTGGTCTTGAATATCAGTAAGAGGCATATCTCAGTTCTTGTGGTCTTATTCCATTCATTGGTCAAGACTTTGGAACAGGGTGTCTCTCACATGGCCCCTTCTGTACAACCACCTGTGACTCTGTTGGGTAAACCTGTTAGCATTTCAAAGACTGCCTTTTGAACCCATTGGGGATATTACCCTTTCTGCTCTCACTCAAATGGTTGTGTTCCGAATTGTCATCACATCTGTGAGGTGTGTGTTGGAGCTTGCATCGTTGTCCTGTAAAGAACCCAATTTGGTCCTACATAGGAACGAGGTGCTATTCCTTCCTAAGGTGTTTGTCCTTTCACCTCAACCAGGACATTGTTCTGCTGTCTGTCTAGTTCTAGTACAAAAAGAAATTTCCCTTCACTGTCTGGATGTAGTTTGTTGTGCTGGTTTACCTCTCAGCCACTGCTTCCATTAGAAAGACTGACACTTTGTCATTTCTGGTGGTCCCTGTAAAGGAGAGCCAGCTTCTTGCTCCTCCCATTTCTCAGTGACTCAGACAGGTTATGGTCTAAGGACATGGTTCCACCTTTTCCTGTCAAAGCACACTCTTACTATGTCTGTGGGTGCTTCTTGGTATTGGACAACTGTTCCTAGATTTGCAAGGCTGCCACCTAGTCGTTTGTTCCCACATTCTCTAGGTTTTACCAGTTGGATGCTAAGGCCTCATCTGATGCCAGTTTTGGGCATAAGGTCCTTCAAGTAGCTGTTTGAGCTACAGGTTGCCCCCACTTTTACTGTTTTGTTATGTGGGTCTGTTAGTTTTGCTTCTGTTGCCCACCCCTGAGTTGGACTGCTTTTGGGTGTTCCAGTTGTCTCTGAATAACTGAATCATGTGTTACTTAATGAATGAGACAGAAATCAGGATTTTTCAAATTATAATCGGTTTCTTGGAGTTCTTTTAGATACACGGGTCCCACACATCTGTGTTTTGTGATCTACTCCTGAATCATGCTTTTCTAAAAAAAAAACTGAAGCATAATGAGAGTAGGAGGGGTTATGCCTGGCCAACGTTTTTTTTGTTTGTTTGTTTTCCAGTGTCTAATTCCCCCTAAAGGTGGCAGTATAACACAGTTGTCTCCGAATAACGGAAACCTGTGACCCTTAGGGAACCTCAAGAAACAGATTTTATGGTAATTAGATAAAGAGTTTTTTCCTTGGGGTAGGCTTAAGGCATGCACACACTCTAAGCTACTCTAGCCTACTTTTGGATGAACGAGAAACCAGTTCTCTTCCCTTTTAAAACCTTCCATATTGAATTCCTGAACCTGTTTGTGGCTCATTACAAGGATAAGCCTGAAGGGGAATGGCTGTTTAATATATTTGGCGATGCCACTATTGTGCTGTTCACTGTCTTTGCTGGAACCTCTCAAAGCTCTACCTATACCAAGATGGCTGCCTCCACACAGAGACACAGCACAGAACAAGACATGTGGGAAAAAGATATTAGCAGTTTTTTAGAGTTCAGTTCCTCTTTAAAGTCATCCATGCATCCATACAAGATATATGTGGAACACATTGGGACAGCCTGTGATGCATGAAAACACTGATGACTTGATTGTGCTATAATACAGTTTTTGTTGGCTACTAAGCACATGTTTGTTTTAATCAGTATGGCCCTTTTTGTTTTCTTACAGGAAGAACTGGTATCTCCCGGTACCCCCTCCTCCTGTCTCTGAAAATATGGAGTTTAAACTTGCATCCAGGGAAGAGATGCCATGGGGTGCTACTCGAATGAACTTTGAGATTAAAGGTTAGTAAACTTCTCCATATATTTTCCTGTGCAGAGCTTTTTTTTTTTCCCGTCCCCGAGTGAACATGGTTTACATTGGTTTGCACAAACGCATCACTGAGACCTCTGGAGGAAATGTTTGCAACTCTGTTGTGTCCACTATCAATGTTGTACAGATTCTGTTTGCTGTTGCTGTTAGGATTTACTGTGTGCTAAAGACATGCCATATTGGGTTTTAGGGAAGTATAAACGATCGTCCTATTTTGGCCTTTGGGTGAACATACACAGTACTGTGAGTGAAATCTATATATTCTTTCCAACTAAATGAGATTTTTTTTTCTCCTTTTTTTTTTCTCCTTTTTTCATTCCTTTTTTCTTACACGTTTACGGTAGAGATATATATATTTTTTCACCGTTACCCAAGACCTGATATCTCCTTTCTAATCAACAGAGAGCTTGAGTTATTTAGAATTCTCTGATAACAAATCATTACATCCTTCTAGAGTGAAGCGCTTCAGGGTGTGCCTTTTAACCCACGTTTAAACCATGGTTATCCACACGCATGTTTTCATTTACTAGCCGTATGCAGCCATTTATGTGTGTTTGTTTTTGATATATATTTTTCGATATATGTGCAATTTTAATATATCTAATAAATATTTTCTATGAAAAAAACACTTTTTGTATACCTAAATCTTGAAACAATGGTGGGATCCCCTTTCGGGGAAAAATTCTGTTTTCACTCTACAAGACTCTATGAATAGCTTCTGTGGAACCCAGTGAACTCCTATGGCACTGTCTTTATGTATAAACAATGTTTGGATGTAGGGCTATGTATTTCTTACCTTTCTGTGCTGAGAGGTTTTAAAAAAAATGTTTTTAACCCCTTGTCTTTTTCCCTGCTACAATAAAATAGAGGGATTTAAGCTATTTGCATTTTACCACTAGTGGAAATACTTGAATTTGACTTGGTGTCAGCCTAGTGACATCCTCTTTACAGTAGAAGTAATCGAGTGAAGAGCAGCAGGAACCAGTCAGGTGTGTTGCATGGACATCCGATAACCGGGAACTTGCTGACAGGAGGAGAGATGACTCCAGTCTCCTACTGCTTCTTCATTGTCCAGTTATGACGGAGGGCAAGCAGGGAACCAAGCTGTATTGCCTAACTGTAGTAGAGAAATGTCATGACACCAAATTGGCAACTGTCAGACAGGCATGTGACAGACAGACAGAAATGCAAATCCTTTGGCAATAAAACTGGCTCTCATTTATGTATTTCAACAGAGTATTTAGCGGTTTGCCTGCTGACCAGCTTTAAGTGCATTTAATATATACCTGGTTTGATTTGAGGAGCTGTTTATGACTATGTTCTAGGTAGATCTTGCATACTTGTACATGGGCTATACAGTATATTACATACATTGCACATGTTACAGGTTCTGTATAACTGTAGAAAAGGATACTGACAAATTCCACTAGTAGAGCAATAGTAGGATGTTGGCCCATGTACTGACAAGGACAAATTACCCTTTCACGAAAAAAGAACCTATGGCATGGACAAAAATGACGGGACCTAATATTTTGTTGCACAACCTTTAGAAGCAATCGCTGCAAACTGTCAATGTCTGTAGCTCTCAATGATACTTCTGCACCTGCCAACAGGTAGTTTGGCACACTCTTCTTCTGCTCCGCTCCAGCTGTCTTAGGTTTGAAGGGTGCCTTGTCCAGGCTGCATGTTTCAGCTCTTTCCATAGATGTTTGATTGGAGTCACATCAGGGTTTATAGAAGGCCATTTCAAAACAGTTCAATGTTTTGTTCTTAGCCATTCTTGAGTGGTTTTAGCTGTGTGTTTTGGGTCATTATCCTGTTGAAGGACCCATGACCTGCAACTGAGACAGAGCTTTCTGACAGTGGGAAGTATGTTTCACTCCAGAATTCCTCAAGTCCTTGAGATTTCATTTGTCTCTGTCTACCATTCGCACAATCCTTCTGTTTTTAATCTGGAGTAAATTTTCCACTTGTGGGCACATCCTGGGGGACTGGCTACATTCCCATGGACTTTAAACTATGCAATGTTTGCAACTGTAGTCTTAGGAGCACCAAGCTGCTTGCTGCAATCTTGTTTTAGGTCTGTGTCTTGGAAATTATGAAGCCTTACAACTAACTTTTTCAGGCAGCATAAGCGGACTCATTGTTTAGCAGTAACTGTTTTTTTCTGCTACATGGGCTGCAGGGATCCACAACTGATTGCAATTTCCATTAAAAAAAACAAACAGATGTGTGATAGAAGGGAGAATGTTTGGTCTGGCAGTAGTTGTATTCACATAGCTGCAGATGTAGCAAAGCTCTAATAATAGACGCTTGGCTGAATTACATGGGATTGAGGGCATAACGAGGATAATTATTGGATTTAGAACTCTTAATGTGAAGCTTTCTAGGGACATAACTGATCTCTGATTTCTTCCACTGCTGGACACCATGTCTGGTTTGATTTGAAAATTAAAGTAAATCTGTATAGCAATATTAATTGTTCTTTGTGCCTTTTTTGAGGCATGAGATGTCTTCCAATAATGTCTATCTTATCATCTTGTTTTCCTTTAGCAACCTACATATCTATAGTTGTCATATTTTGTTATAGTTGTCTTATGTGGAAACATTGTAGTAGAAGTAAAATAGTAACACATCAAAAATGGAACACTGCAATATTTTCTCTTTTTTTCAACTTAGGACCAAGTCACATGACCGTATATGTGCGCCCACATGGCCCATTTGTGCTGTCTAGCTGGTCTCTGGGTGATGGGTTACCAGTGCCAAGCAGTGGTATGGACCACTTTGTATATTACTCTCATGGCCTGCAGGCGCCAGTATGGAAATTCTGGATTGAACTGAAGGTGAGGACAAGAAACAGTACCCTGAGGTTTAAATGTTAGAGTGTTGCAGACATTTTTTGTGTTTGCTTAACATAAAATCAAAAGTCTGTGTTCAGCATTGTATTAATAAAGCAAAAATTCAGGGGGAAAAAAATACCCTTGCAATAGGGCTTCCCCCGCATTGCAAGGGCTGATGCTTGATTTTGCCTAAGTTACCATTAGAAAGCACTTTTACTTTCATTATCCATTGCTCCCCAACTAGCACTCTTTTCTTCTCTCTGGGTTGTAGGTGGGCTCTCTGTGTCCTCACTTACATTGCAGTACTGCTGGTCCTGCATAGTACATGATGACATCAGAGTGCCACTAACTGGGACCGGTTGCAGAGAGAGGAGGGAGGAAATTAGAATTGTGCAGGTTACCCATTAAATATTTATATTTGCCTCTGTATTTTGCACTATTTTTCTGAACCTGGAAGTCAGGTGTTGTAGGAGGCTAATAGTTGGTACCCTTGTTAACTGCCTGACTTCATGCTCATCCCATTTTGCTATTAGCATAACATTAAGGAGTTGACAGCCCTAAAAGTCAACAGTCATGGCATTTGATGCCCTAAGTAACAGACTCGGACAATCTAAATTAGGGGTTTCCAGACTTTTTAAACAGAGGCAGTTCAGTGTTTATCAGACTGTTCAGGCTGAAGACAGCAAGTGGCATAATGCCCCAGTAGCAAAAATAAATGCTCAGGCACCAGAGGTCAGTGTGAGTAATAGATGCATTTGCATTAGTGGCCAGTGGGATTAATAAATGACCCGGTGCCAGTGGTCAGCAAGAGTAATAAATCCCTCGATGACGGGTCAGTAAGAGTAATAAATGCCCAGTGTCAGTGGTCCATAAAGGTAATGAATGCCCCCCGTGTCAGTGGTCTGTAAGAGTAATAAATGCCCTGATGACAGGGTTCAGTAAGAGTAATAATTGCCCCGGTGTCAGTGATCAGTAGGAGTAATAAATGCTTTTGTGTCACTGGTCAGTAGGAGTAATAAATGTCCTTGTGGCAGTGGTCAATAGGAGTAATAAATGTCCTGGTGGCAGTGGTCAATAGGAGTAATACATGTGAAACTCGAATAATTAGAATATCGTGCAAAGTTCATTTATTTCACTAATGCAACTTAAAAGGTGAAACTAATATATGAGATAGACTCATTACATGCAAAGCAAGATAATTCAAGCCGTGATTTGTCATAATTGTGATGATTATGGCTTACAGCTCATGAAAACCCCAAGAACCCCAAATCCACAATCTCAGAAAAGTAGAATATTACATGCAATCAATAAAACACGGATTGTACATAGAACAATATCGGACCTCTGAAAAGTACAAGCATGCATATGTACTCAGTACTTGGTTTGGGCCCCTTTTGCAGCACTTACTGCAATTACTTTTGCACGATATTCGAATTATTCGAGTTTCACCTGTAAATGCCCTGGTGGCAGTGGTCGGTAGGAGTAATAAATGTCCCGGTGGCAGTGGTCGGTAGGAGTAATAAATGTGGCCAGAATATAGTGTGCCATCATTGGTGTTCAGTTGCAGTCTCTATATCCTGTGCCGCTCCTTGTAGTGATGTTACGTCTGGGACTATATAAGCAGAATCGGGCAGGAGAACACTCCACTTGATACTGCCAGTGTAAAGGTGCCCACACACCTTACAATTATCTGCAGATTTTCTGTGGTCAGATGGAAAAAGTGCAACAGATTGGCCCAGGTGGAGATGACTCCATCCACACAGTTAAGTGTAGACGGAGGAATCTGTTGCACCTTTTCCATCTGACCACAGAAAATCTGCAGATAATTGTAAGGTGTATGGGCAGTTTTAGGCTGGGCACACACACCTTACAACCATTGCAAGACCTTTTGTCTTGCAATGGTTGTAAGGTAATTAAAAAAAACATACGATCTGCCTATCTTGGACAGGCAGATCGTACTTGCGATGATTGCAAGCCGCGCCCCCCTGAGGGGCGGGCTTCCGATGACCTTGCGCACACCGGCCCGTCCGGCTTTTATTGTACGAACATGCTACAACACCCGCCGAACATCGTACGATGCTTGGCAGGTTTTCGAACATGTTCGTAAGTTAAGTCATGCGACCTTTCCACACACCTTACGATAATCGTACGATCGCGGGATTTCCCATGATTATCGTACGGTGTGTGGGCACCTTTTTTAAACTGCTGGGTGCCAGAACGCTTTGTGTTTGCTCCACACCTGTTGCCACTTTGCTATCTCCTACTCTCGGCTTGCAATGAGAAAGCACCACATGTAGGGCCTTCCTCTTGCAGAGTGTGTTTTGTGTTAACCAGTTTGGGAACAACTGATCTAAATGAAGCTAAGAGAGCAAATATAATAATTTCTAGGTAAGCCCTGCACTCTTATTATAACTTGACGTAATAGTCTTGCATAAGCCAGTTGTGACCGCCTGGAAATGGCATTCGTTGGTTTATTAAAAAATGGCAATTACCCTTGGCAACCACTTTAGATTTAGTTTTTTGAAATTGAATGAAACAATATATGGCAGAACGGTCCCAAAACAAGTAGCCAGGATTCTTAAAGTGATATTATCTCTCCCTTTTCTTACCATGCAAACAGGATCATTGATTGGATGATGGTGACCTCCTTGCCTATATAAATGTCACCATCCTCTGATGAATGATCCTGTTTGCATGGTGAAAGGAGTGAGGAATAAAATGAGGTGAATTAGCTGCTTGTTTTTGAGACTATTGTGAAAGTAGATGGCAAACCTGAAAAGCATCTGCAGAATAAAGATCTTAATGAGTGCTTTGACTATTCAGGACAAACTCATTGTATAAGCTGCTGTTGAAAATATTTTCTTTTAAACTTGTCCCTGAGTGCTGAAATCTGTTTTTGGATTTGTAATGTGTTAACATATATCTTTCAATTTCAGGGCTCAGATGATTATTCCGATGGGATGGTCACAATTGCTGCAGCATCTCACTATTTCTTTGGTCCCAATCAGCATTCCCCTCACTTGGATGCACTTGTTCAAAGATTCCCAGATTGGAGCTTTCCATCTAGCTGGGTCAGCACATATGATATGTTTGTCTATTGATGTTGTCTTTCACCATCATCAACCTAGTGTGATATGTGCATGTACAGTGACCACTGTGACCAGAGGAAGGGATTATGGGAAAAGATCAGAATGAAGAGGAATGTTCTGTGGCAGTCTAGTGATCTGCTGCTTGATCCATGGTGATGGTGTAGGTGATTGGATTATGAAGACCTACTTTTTTTTTTTTTTTTTTTCTTTGGGACAGAAAATTTAAGCAAAAAAATAATTATCTTGGAATGAAACCTGTGTATAATGAAGGTTTCAGACATTGTGGTTCATCAGGTGCAGAGACTAGTAATGATCTATGTGGTCTTAATAGTTTTCACACTGGACGTCCCTGTTTACAAAATTTGAATGTGGTCTTAAATATTGTTACCCATACTGCCTCTAGTTCATTATATTGTTTATGGGATAGAAGTCAACACATTGTAAAACAGATTGTTAGCATCAGATATCTAAGCATAAAGATCTTTCCAAAAAAATTGACATCTTATGCGCCAAACTAACATGTTTGTGTCCATGGAGGATACATCCCCAGCTTCAGCTTTTATATCACGGAAATCCATAGCCATCTACTAAATTATCCACCATAACCAATTGCTCAGATAAGTTTGTTGTAGTTTGATCTGTCTAAAATCTAAAGTCTGTGTTAAAGTGACACTAAAGTACCTCAACTATTAACAACAATGTATCTTATTTGTGTATCACTCGGCTGTAGATCCTCAAATCATCTCTGAATTGGCGCTGACACTGTCCTTCCTCCTGGAGGGGGGCTACTTTTGTTTCACATGGTCCCTGTGTGTGTTGTAAAGTAGCCACCGCTCCAAGCTCACTCCTGTGATGGACTACAATCTCAATACAAATTATTAAACTAAGTGGGAGATTGTAGTCTATCATGGGGGTGAGCTTGCAGCGGTGACTACTTTACAACACACACAGGGACCATGTGAAACAAAAGTAGCCCCCCTCCAGGAGGAAGGACAGTGTCAGCGCCAATTCAGAGATGATTTGAGGATCTACAGCCGAGTGATACACAAATAAGATACATTTTTGTTAATAGTTAAATACTTGAATGTGTTTTTAAGATTTAACTCACAAACTGACAGTTTGGTGTCACTTTAAGAATTAGGGTAAGTTCTGATCCCTAGCATAAGGCCAGACAAAGAATCTGTCCAGCAATTCTCAAACAGTGTCTTTTCATAGTAATAGGGTTGAGGAAGTGATTCCAGCTACAGGTTGATTGGTTTGAAGATGGACTGAGTGTTCAGTTAGATTTGCCCACCTATTGCTGCCCTGAGTACAATATCTTTCAAGGACACTTTCCAGTTAAAGTAGATCGATCAAGGGGTCTTTTGTGTCTCATACAAAGTCAACACGACAGCCCCATGTGTACATTACCCCCTTCTATCAGCTTAAAGAAAAACTTTATGGACTTTATCACTTTAGAATCTTGGCTATTTCAAATGCTGATTAAATGACTTACAATGAATGCTGGTTCTTGGAGTCAGTTGGTCCCCTGAGCATTGGCTCTGAGATCCTGTTTTAGTAAGGCTCCTTTCCCTTGCTGGGCCCTTTTTGGAGGTGCGTTTGTGCACAGAGACTCAGCAGGGCAAGTCAATCTCCTCCTTCCATGCTAGTAGATGAACAGTTGCTGGAGTAAATCTTGTAAATTACACAGTTTAGTGTATTACCATTCATTGCTAAAGGCCTAACATTCAATGCAGGAAAACACTGCTTGTTCTATTTTATTTACTGGTCAAAAAATAATCTTAACAGGCCACATAGTAGTAAATGGGATTGACTGCGTGAAGTGTTTTTCCTGTGGTAAAAGCCGAAACGTGTAAATGGGCCCTTACCACTAGGAAAACCATCTATGGTGACAGATTCTGTATATCCAGACTCTTAAACTGCCCAAATCGTAAAGCTACAAGTACAATCTTTTTTAATATGTATTATAAGAAGCTGTTGCCCAATATAAGCACAGTACTCCAATGAACTATAATTACTCTGTGTCCAAAGGGGCAACTAAAACAGTCACCAAAATGACAATTGTCAGTAGATATGATCTAGCTGTCATTGGGACAACTGATAAGGTGTCAACCATGGCTTGGTGGTTACCAGAACCATGGCAGCCAGAAGAGATTCACACTGGTGTAAACTTGTGTAACTGGAATAGTTCGAAAGTTATTGACAGAAAGCAGATTGGCAAAACTGGACAAATATCTGGATACTTTTCGCTCGGTGCCCCAGACATATTGAGTCAAAGGACTGTATTGGCAGCCGCCTTGTTTTTGACGAGTAGTGATCATTTCTGATATGTTTTGTCCAATGATTAGCCTTTTAGTGCTTCATGAAAGGTGATTCCACAAAGCTGCATGAGCGCATTCCTTTATCCCATTTATAAATCGGCATGAGGGTCTACATGAAGGCTTTCAGTGTTCTTCACTGCTTGCACACACCAGAACAAGTCACGTGAAATTGTTTGAATGCTCTTATCATGTAGACAGGTGTGCAACAATACTAGGGCTGCACCGATACCAGTTTTTCGGTATTGAGTAGGATTACCGATATTTTTTTCCGGTACTCGCAGATACAGAATACCGATACCGGAAGTCCCATTAGGGAGCCGGGTGGCGTGTAATGACTCGCCACCTGGCTTCCTGATTAGTCGGGAAGCCAGCTCCATGCTCCCTTGTCACCAGGTGATGAGGAAGCATGGAGCTGGTTTTCTGGCCAATCAGGAAGGTGGGGAGGAAGGGGTGGGGAGTAATGACTTCCCATCTGGCTTCCTGATTGGCCAGCTTCCCAAACAATCAGGACGCTGGAGGGCGAGTCGTTACCCACCCCCCGGGACATGGGAGCATGGAGTTGGCTTCCCAACAATCAGGAAGCCGGGGGACGGGTAATGACTAGTATGGTGCATCCCTAACATACTATATATATTACAATGTGTCTGACTACACAGAATGACATAAACTTATCCTAATTCCATTCAATCTCAGCAGTAACATGATTCACATTGATTTCAGTGCCTGATTAGAGTACCCCTTTATGTACTACACAATATTTTTCTTTCTCTATATCTGAACTGGTCTTTTTTTAAGTTTCTTAACTGATATTTATACTTGAATTGTAACTTTTTATATTTTTTTACAATGTTTTGTGTTAATCTTCCCCAAAGAAAAAGGTGTGCACTGATCTGTCAGTTTGTTCTGATCCAAGGTTTGTCCACATGCAGGCCCATTCAGCAAGGCAAGAGAAAAATGTAAAGTAACCAATCAGCATTCAGCGTTCACTCCTTGAATTTCTGCACAGGGAAACCTGAATTGCTGGTTGCTTGAATAGATGTCCACGCTGCACTTGTATTGCTTGCATGAGTCCAATATGGATTGTCCTCGAGTTGTGCGCTGGTCATATATCTGTTTCTATTCAGTAAAATGATCTGTTCGGAAATGTCACCTGACCTTCAGATCCTCTATTGGCTGAGTGAGTCTCCCATTCCTACCTAATGAAGGGGTACCACATGGCGCTGGCTCACCTCTGATGCAGTTATTTGTGGGCCAGGGAATAATAGGCCTTGTTCACACAGACTTCATACTTTGTCTACACCAAGCCTTTACAGAGCATTGTCGAAGCCTCTAACATTCCCAAACAGAAGCTGAATGGTCATTTACAGGTGAAACTGGAATAATTAGAATATCGTGCAAAGTTCATTTATTTCATTAATGCAACTTAAAAGGTGAAACTAATATATGAGCTAGACTCATTACATGCAAAGCAAGATAATTCAAGCCGTGATTTGTCATAATTGTGATGATTATGGCTTACAGCTCATGAAAACCCCAAGAACCCCAAATCCACAACCTCAAAAAAGTAGAATATGACATGCAATCAACAAAACAAGGATTGTATATAGAACAATATCGGACCTCTGAAAAGTACAAGCATGCATATGTACTCAGTACTTGGTTTGGGCCCCTTTTGCAGCACTTACTGCAATTACTTTTGCACGATATTCTAATTATTCGAGTTTCACCTGTAACGTTTACTTATCACTAGAGATACTGACACAGTATGTGACCTCAACCTGAATAACACTTCTCTTCTCAGAGATCACAGTACACTCTGTGACAATTCCCTTCATCTGTTTCTTTCTAGGAAAGTGTGACATTTGTTTAGCCATGTTCCAGGTTCACAATCTACTTTCTGGCTCAGAGATACATCCTGGTGCCTGTGCAGTTCTTGGCAGTGTTAACAAATGTCTGACAGATTGGCCCCTGATGGAGCATCTCGCCTTGTGATTGCTGCAACATTACAACTTGCAGTCTGATCACTGTGAGAGGCTGACATGCTTCCTCCTGCCTGCAGCAGACTAATATCATCCCAACCTACGCAAAGTATAACTGAACCGGAGCTCAAGGTTGGCTCTTTAATATGGAGCGTTTCTGAAAAATAATACTGTTCCTGTACATTGTGATGCGTCACTGAAAGGTCCACGTTGACCACTAGCGGATCAGCCAGGTTATATAATATATGGCCAGCCTTCGGCCCCATTATCCTGGGAGGATGTACATGAATGTCCTCACGTGAACACCGGCTGCACCGCGAAGAGCCGCTACTATGTACACAGCACACTATCACATGGCAATGTTTACATTGCCAACCGCTCCCTTACCTCTTACATTAGAGCCAGGGGAGAGTACAGGAACCTGAGCAATTTAACCCCCTCCTCTCCTGCCTATAATATCTGTGCTGTCCTGTACATTAACCCTTTCACCTCCCTTATCCTGCACATCTATTCATTAACCCCCTTCACCTCCATCCTCCCACTGTATGTGACCTGTACATTAACCCCTTCACCACCCCTATGTGCTGCACATTCATTGCATCTTGTACAGTATTACCAAGCCCCATGTTTTAACCCCCTCAATACTGGCATGTTTCTTAATTTCCAAAATCAAATCACCTTAGAGTGTCTACTTCCAAAAATGGGTCATTTTGGAGGTTTTCGTACTGTCCTGACATTATTTGCTATGATTTATAAACGAGAATAAAAGAAAACAGGCCTTTTCAAATTTTTACTTTATATAGTAAACTAATTTAAAAAAAAAGTGCTTATCAAATACCACTAAAAGAAATCTCAATCTGTCTCCAAAAAATGATAGAAAATAATTTGGTTACACTGCTGCATGACAGAGAAATTCTCAAACTTGCACAGCACTGAAAAGTGGCCTGGTAATGAAGGGGTGTAAAATGCCGGTACTGAAGTGGTTAAACTCTGATCTTAAAGGAGAAGTATTGGGAGAGCAAAATGTACTCTTCTCAATACTTTGAGCCAGTGTGTGATACTGCGGCTGTCACATGCTGTCTCTATAGCTCGAGAACTGAGCGATCACAAAACGATGATGCGCTGCCAGCTCTCCCTGCAGGGATTCCCCCTCCCCTCTCTATTCCTCCAGCACTCATGGGAGGGGCAGGCACAGGTGGCTCTAGAGAGGCAGAGCTAGCTGTCAATTGGACAGCGGGGTGGCTCCTGACAATATTGTGGGATTCCATCTTGGCTGCAGTAGCCTGTTATATGCTGACTTTGGATCACAAGAGAGATCTTTATTTAACATTCCCAAACTGAAGAGTTCTTTAAAGGCTTCAACATAGCTGCTTGAGTTTCACACATACTTTATAAAAGCATACTCTAGACCAGCGGGGTGGGCAAACTTGGCACTCAAGCTATTATAGAACTACAAATCGGATGAGGCATTGCAAGATTGACAGTCACAGGCATGATTTGCAGATGCATAATGGGATTTGTAATCTCACAGCTGGAGTGCCGAGTTGCCTACCCCTGCTCTACACATTGCTGAAGTCCATGTGTCTAAGGCCTTCAGGGCCAAGAACTTGTGAACAAGGCCTTACATTGCAGGAATCACTAACATACAGCGGTCTCCAAAGGTTATGGGTTGTAAATGTTTGTGGTCTAGATCTGTTCAAATTGTAGCCCCAAATGATTTGTATCTGTCAAATCCTTCATACGTATAGCTTGCAGTACAGCTATAAGTAGTCAAAGGAGACTTGGCAGGTTTTATTTAGTACTATACTATGGAGCCACTGAAATACTGTCCCAAATAAAGTTTTTATTTTATATGTAAGCAGCGTGTCATTAATTTTGTGTGTCCAATGATGCAGAAACTCAACGTTTAGACAAATATCTTTTGGATGTGCCGATTACGGTATACCGGTACTGCTACTTGTGTATTCTTTCACCATATGCTCAGCTTGAAGTCCTAGGTTTGTAACAGGTTCACTTTAGATCAGAGCTGGTGGTGAGGAGGAGGTGGGTGATGAAAGGGTAAACTTTGCATAGTCTGTCTTGTACAATTTCTGGCTACTGACAATAGTCACATTAGCTGTTGCTGATGCTCCTTTTTTTAAACACACTGCAAACAAGTCATGGTCCTGCAGCTGACAAATGTGTCAGGACAAGCTACCACAATGCAGGCAAGCCATGGCATGTGTCTGGAGGGGGCGAAGGCACCCCCTCCAACTTATTGGCTTTCATGTACTCTCTCTCCCTCCCTCGACACCCCCCCTTCTCTTTTCAAGCGATCACCACTAGATTCATTCCTCAAAGCAAAAATAAATAAATCAAATGCCGAGCAGTGATGACTTCTTCCTGGAGCCAGAATGTAACAAAAACAAATCTGATGCTAGGAGCAACACGTACCAGAGCTTCAGGATCTGCACTAAATGGTAAGGGTGCGTGAGTGGAGCCCATGATTTATTTATTTATATATATATAACTTATTTAGGGCTATGACTACAGTGTGATGTATTGTGGCCCTGTTTTCACTTTACTTGTTGCCTGGCTGTGTATCTTTCAGCTACCCATGTAAGTCACATGCAGGTTGCATACTGCTAGCTCCAAGGCTTTTAAAGCTGGCTCCTAGTTTTGGGTGAGATGTGTCCAGGCCTGCTTTAGATAAACCCTTCTGCCAATTTCCGTGTCAATGATTTGTGGGCCTAGAGGTAGATTTTCTTTTCCAGTGCATCATGGCTTTAAGCACCACTTCATACTTCAGCATTCTGCTGCTTTGGGTTAATGTGTGGGGTGTTAAGGCAATGTGCTCAAAATGGACTGACAATCCTAGTTAAGAGGATTTTTCAGAAAAGTCTTCAACCAATATTAACTACTCTTCTGTCAACTAATGCTAGTTGCTTGGCCCTAATGTTTACTCCTTTCAACCCAAGTTTTAATACTGTGCCCCTTGGAACTATGACTTGAAACAGGTAGGGCTTGTTAGGTCAGATCTTTATTTGCAGTGACTTACACTTATAAAAACCGGTTGGTCAATGTATTCACTAGACCAATAGCGTCCTCCGAAGGGGTCAGCAATGGAATTCCCCATGTGCATGTCAGGAAAGGATTACTTTAGTAGCGACAATGACGGCCATTTTAAACTATAAAAACAAGAAAAATACCTGCCGTTAGCTTTTTGTTCAGTAGAAAAGTCTCCTCCCAATTAGAAGCTAGATTCACTTTTTGCAAACCATTTTTTTTAGTATCACATGGATTAGAAGACAGTTAAGAGTCCAGTCTTTAGTAGACTTGCATCAAGATAGTCACTACAACCTGTTAATAAAATGTGTGCAGTTAACTGCACATACACAATGATACATCAGCCCAAACACAGGAGGAGCAGTCACTAGTGGTTTGAGTAGGGACATTATTCTTGATTGTCCATCATGTTTAGTCTACTACCTACCTGCCTGGTTTTTAAAAGCTTGTATGGTCACTAACCATAGAAACCATGAGAAGGGTCACTTTTATTGCTGAATGAGTTGAAGATGGTGGTCTTACTAAATATAAACCCTTAAACATGTGATTGTTGCCCAACCAATTAGTAGGCCTTAGCAGATCTTGAAAACAGGAAACCTCTGGACTTGAGAATAAATTTGGAAAGTTATATATTAAAAAAAAAAAATTATATTGGATATTTGTCATTATTAATGTAAATTACCAGTGTTGCCCATTTCTAAATCTACTTCGAATGATTCCCCTCCCCCCCACCCTTCATCTTGGCATGAATGATATAGCTAAATATAGAGCCTGTGCATGAGTAATGTCCACGGTTATAGCTACAGTCTTTGTAAAGCCTTAAAGGCTTTTATAACACTTAATCCTGCAGTGTGGGGAAAGCCCCACTACAAGGGCAAGTGCTCGTTCTGGGCTAGGGGAACAATCAAAGCAGATATACTCACCTGACCCTCAGTCCTGCAACAGTCAGCGCTCATGTCTCCCTCACATCTAGGCAATGGACCTGCATTAGAGGAGGTGATGTCAGTGGTCCTTAGACCCAGGGGAGAATTGGCTACGGGGACCGGTCTAACAGGTAGTCAGGACAATGGATTGGGTGAGTATATCTGCTTTATTTGAGCCCCTAGACCAAAATGAGCACTTAACCCCTGCACTGCAAAAGGTTAGTTTTGTAAGTTTGAGCTTTTCAATAAATGGATATTTCACTAGAAACATATATCTAGCGTTATGACTGGCTACGGTCCTATACAAACTTGGCCTTGCACTCCAAAAGTAGCAATAAACCACAACAAGTCGAATGTATGGAAAAGTATGTTTTCATAGCTTTATTACTTTAATAATTTATTGCACTTATTTGCATTAGTGTCTGAAAGAATTAAGAATTGGGCATTGTAACAAAATCCAAGAGAGAGGGTTGTTCCTACAGGGAAGCCTGTAAGAGAATGAAGAAATGTTGTCTGGAAGAAGAAAACCACAATTAAAACACAGGTTTACCACTATTATTGGGGTTCAAAGACTAAAGCTGGAATAATTTAAAATGAAGCAAACCCAAACTGAGAGATCATCACCAGAGTTCCTGGGGTGATTCAAGTGTGTAAAATGCCCGATAAATATTTTTACATTGGAGCCCCAAGCACAAGGCTACTGGATATTCAAACACAAGCAGGGGCTGGGTGCTTCCCAGCCCAGTAGTTACATTTAGCTTTCAAGCCCCCTTGAAGTAGTGGACCTAGTGGGAAGAGCAAAAAAAAAAAATAGATCTTTAGCATCCAGCATGCTGTGGATACTGCAGGCAATGTCTTTGGAATGCACCGTAAGGCCCCATACACCCAGGGCCTTTATGTGGATTCATGGACTATTCTCAGCAGAAATTCCCTAACACACAACACCCCCGTGTGTATGGGGCTTAATAGTGAAGCTAACACGTAACCAAGCCTCATGTGTATTGAATCATTTACCTAAAACACCCTTTTCGGGCCTGGCAAGCATGATGAAGGTGGGTAGAGGGCCTCCTTTTAAGGCCATTGTGTGTATGTACAATATATAACCATTTCACTACAGGTGAAATGTTACATAAGTCATGGTCTTTACCCTCTTGCTAGGTGGCCAATGGCAAAAGTGATCAAAAGTTTCACCCGGGGGCCACAATAACTTTGGTTTCATTGAAATGAAATAAAGAAAAATCTAAGGAAGTAAGATTCTGTAAAATGGTATAAAACCACAGACAACACACATTGCACTCGCTTGGTTTTAGTGCAACACTGAATAGATGAACTAGTAAAGGCTTCTGGTTTAAGTCACTTATTGTTTGTTTTGCATACCTTTGCACAGTTCAATTTATTGACTCAATACCTTTGTATATCCGTTTATAGGATCATGTTGAATTGTTGTCTGGCTATTACATTCTTAGTGGATTTTTATTGGAAATAGCAGCAGATTTTAATTCACAAGGTGGCACACATTCATCAAATATAGTTAGGGGGAAGGGGAGGATTTTGCAATTAAAATGGCAAAACTAGTCCACTACCCGAGCGGAAAAACTCAATGGCATCCTAATGCACCTCGTCAGCACACCTCAACTCGTGTGCATTTCAGAACGCCATGCCCTGAAAAATGAAAAGTCTGGTGTAATGTGTGGCATTAGTCTATTCAAAATGAATGGGCTATCTTAACACAATGCACACTGCTGCATGCAATACTGAAGGTTAAATGTTGTACCAAGCAGGTGCAAAGAAGACCATAAGCTGGGAGAAGCTACTCATATCCCTCTGCTGCCTATAGACACATTCCTAGAGGCAAGGTATGAAAACTGACTAGGACACAAATAAACTATAGTGGGTGTCTGCTTCATGCTAAGGGAAACCTGTACTGCCATTTCTAACATCTCATTCTGAAAATACTAGATACCCATCAATGACTTCAATACTTTCTAAGTCACTTATTTTGACTTTCTAAGTCACGTTCCTAAAAATAAAAACATTCTTGCCCCGGGTCTATGGCTGTAAACGTAATGAATCCAGAGACAGCCAGCATTTTCAGGAGGTTGGCTATGGTGGCCTCCAACTTTGTTATGTCTCCAGAGGCCTGAACGATCTGTGGTAAACCAACCTTTCCCTCTCCTGCAGCTGCCTGTCTCCTGTCCAGTCACAAGTATATCCCCTCCCCTCAGCCCACGTTAATTCGGTGAAACCTGTGTTTTAATGATCCTCATTTACCAAGTCTTAAACCGCATTCCAATGGGATACTAGAAGCATTTGGTCCGCATAATAGTCAAATAGATTTCATATAAAAATAAACATGTATGTTATGTATAAAATAACATATAAGCTTTTTATTATTATTAGGTCAAATTGCACAATACAAACAGGCCTGTTTCTTTTTAGAGTAATACTGTTATGTGAGGATTTCGGATGTCATTTACATTTCCAATCTGTGAAAATGATAAAGAAACGGCAAGAGATGATCGGTCACATGACATACATTTCGTTTCTCGTGTCTTTCTGTCCCAACAGGCATGTCCTATGAAAGTTAAAATAAAGGCTAAATCATACACTTTATAAAAAATGGCCAAAAATACATTTTGCTTATAGATGAAATTACCGCTGTGTAGAGCATCATGTAACACGATTACAAATTTTATTTACAAAACCCCTATGTTCAGATGAATTATTGTACAAAGGTAATAAATAAGAACCTTATTGTACCTTATTTAAAAAAAAAAAACACTAGGAGGGCCGTTTAGCGTTCAGTCACAGTAGTTAAAATGTTATTTCTGTAGATGAACAGTGTAGCTGATGAACCGATATTCGAGAAGCTGTCGTCCAATGCAAAGTGCAAAGAAAAAAATGGCTTTCCAGCTGGAGGCAGGCGGTATTGGATGGCCCTGCGGTAACATCATCTTACAGATCCAAAATATGAGAGGACAATCTTTTCTCATCTTTAGAAAGAAATATTCACAAAAATACACGGTGATATTTACACTATAATACCAAACCTCTTCAGAAAAATCATAGCACCCAAAATACTCTGCAACCTCAGTCTGCTCCTGCAATCTGGATTTTTGTTGTCAACCGAGAACTGGGCTCCCTGCTTGATCAGAGATGCAAATGCTGACGTGGCAGCCAAAGCTGCCGTCAAGGCTCTTAAGATTGTTAGCTTGGAGAACCTGAAATAAGTGGGCGGCTGAATTGCTTTTCTCTTGCCTGGAGAGCAGAAACGGCTTCTATACAAATTACCGCTGTGAAATCATAATCATTGAAAGGCTGAACACCACAATATTCATGCCCAGAGGAAGGATTATCATTTCACTTTCACACCGGGTGGGGACTTGTTATCCGGATTTGTAGTAGAGACCTTTTATGCTGCACTTCAAACATATCAGAAGCATATTTATCCTCTTTAGCAGCTCGGTTCCACGATCCGGGAGCAATGAATTCCTCAAACACATTGAAGAGTTCTCATTAGGAAGAATAAAAAAAGGATTGGGGGGCGAGGAAAGGTGTAGAAAGAAAAAACAAAACAAATATAAGGCTTCAAATATCTTAGTGATGGTTTCTTGGAAACCACTGAAAATAAGTTGCCTCACACCCATTAGAAGTGTCAGTTGTGTAACCAGCCGCTTGTGACTGACTGTGTCGGTAATACTGCTGTGATTTCAGTCTGCAGAGCTTGCTGCTTATTAAGAAATAATGCAATCGTAGCTCCCTTCCTGGAAGGCCTCCTCTTGCTCCAGTCTAGACACATTCTCCTCGTGCCTGCTGACATTACAGCTGCCCGGGTCACTTTGAGGGCTGGTGCTGTGGCTGGTTGAGCTGCGGCTCTCCTCCGCCCTGGGGCTGGGTTGTTCTGTGACCTTTGAGATGACTATGGGCTGAAACACTTCAGGCTGCACTTGTTCCACTGTTGCTTCCCTCAGTTTCTGCAGCTGAGGTTTTATGATATTTAAGAATGGC
The DNA here is from genome assembly GCF_000935625.1 of Nanorana parkeri. Lineage (NCBI taxonomy): Eukaryota > Metazoa > Chordata > Amphibia > Anura > Dicroglossidae > Nanorana > Nanorana parkeri. The sequence goes on along the minus strand of NW_017306715.1, from coordinate 1,052,542 downwards.
TTATATCCAGGGCTGAAAGGGAACATAAACATAGATAAGGACCGGCTTACCAATATAACTTCATTATGTACAGAATGAATGGCGCCTAACCTTTCCTCGCTATCTGTCCCTAAAAAATTATATAAAATTCATTTCAGTACAGCGCTGCATGACGGAATAAATGTCAGTCAAAGTACCGCAGCGCTGAATACTGAAAAATGGCCTGGATGGGAAGGGGGTTTAACACCGCGGACTTCAAGTGGTTAATCGTTGTTCCATGTCCTGCAGCTGGACCAGGAGGGTGAACAATACCATACTGCAGAATTATAATAGGATGGGCCTGAGTCTCTGCAAGTTTAACCAGAGGATACTATATAGTGCAGTGCAGCCTTTCTCAACCTTTTTTCCCATGAAGGAATCCTTAAAATGTTTTCAGGTCTCGGGGAACCCCAGTAAAAATGATATATCTACAGCTAATGGTACAGTTACTCGATCAGTAGGTTATGGAAAGTGTTCAAATACGATAACCCGAATGTGCTAATATTATACAATTATATCTTGATACATTTAGAGGGTAACACTTCTTATAGTGCTTGCAGCTATTCAGGGATTGGCACAAGGTGCTATTTGTCTTTCATAGAAAGTTTTAAATCAAGAATGGGGTGTACCTAAACCCTCAGATGACAAAATAATCTAATCATGAAATGAAACAAATAATAACAAATGGCCATGAAAAGGAAAACAGACAGCAAAAATTGCAGTGACCGCTTACACTGGTGGTCAGTATATAAAAGAGATCAGTCTGCCCCTCCTCTATCTACTCATGCAGCCTTTGGAAGTACCCCAGGGTTCCACAGAACCCTGGTTGAGAGAAGCTGGTTTAGTACCTTGGTGAAAAACTTGTACACTTGGCAGGTCGGCATTGCCTCTGCATTTTTAAGGTAGCACTGTGGGGTTGACGAGACTGTCAATTTAAAGTATATCTAAACCCCAAACTTAGCAGTACAGAATGGTTCAAACCAGTCTGGTTTTTCCAGTGATCTGTGTTCCATTGAGAGATTTAACTTCACTTCCTGTCCCGTAGACACAAAAGGATGCGAGAGGAAATCTCTAAAGTGAGGGAAACCCCTCTTCAACAGTTGTCACTGGAACAAGTGCCGTTAGGATAAATGGAGAGGGTAAATTGTCTTAGTGGGGAGGCACACAGTAATAAAGTGACAGAAGTTCTAGCCCAGCGGTGGCGAACCTATGGCACGCGTGCCAGAGTGGGCACGTGGGGCCCCCTCTGCTGGCACGCAAGCCCAGGTCTGCATTACCAAAGGGACGCAGCGATAGCGGTCCCAATCCAATTAATTTTGTTATACAGTAGTTCCCTCTCTCCACCGCTGAACTGACAACAGAAGTCTATTTTACCATTTTCGGCTGCCGCGGAGGAACACGGAGAGCTGTGGCAGCCGACAATTAAGTCTTCAAAGCCTGTATTCATTAAATACAAAGCCTGCCGTGATTGGCTCGGCGGAAGACGGAGGACACAGCGGGGATCGTGGACAAGGTAAGAGACTGTATTCCCTATTGTGGCTCGGGGTTACCGCTTATGGTACTGAAAATTAACCCCGAGCCACACTTCGGAATACCGCCAAGGAGGTTAGTAAGTGCATTTAAACATTATTTTGGGCTATACTCTCGTATCTTATATGACGAGTATAGCCCAAAACCTATATTTTTTACACAAAAAGTGGGGGGTCGTCTTATACGCCGAGTCGTCTTATACGCTGGCAAATACGGTAATAACTAATAGTAATTTCTGTCCCGGCTGCAGGGGGTGATTATTATTGCTGCATGGGTTTTTTTTATTTATTAACTCCTGCCTAAAAACAATTCTCCCCCAGGCAGCGATAATAATTGCCCCCCTTCCCCACAGCAATAGTAAATTATTATTTCTGCGGGGAAGACTAGGTTTCTAGTTATGCCTCTGCTATGTAGTGCTGACTTTCATTATAATGTATTGCTGGGACTTGTAGTCCCGCATAGCTGGTGGTATTCTGCATTGCTGTATGATAGTTATACAGCAATGCAGAATAGCCCCCCAGAGAGCCCAAACAGACCACCTGAGAGCCCACCTGAAAACCCTTATAGGCCACCCGAGAGCCGCACAGCCCCCCAGAGAGCCCATACATACCACCTGAGGGACCACAGAGCCCACCCAAAAGCCATAAATCGACTGTCTGAGAGCTGCACAGCTCCTCTGAGAGCCTGTACAGACCACCAGAAACCCCACAGAGCCCACCTGAGAGCCGCACATCCCCCTGAGAGCCAGTACAGACCACTTCAGAACTGTAGAGCCCACCTAAGAGTATCCAGGTCTAATTGAAGGGTTGGCACTTTGAGATACACAAGTTGGTTTAGTGATCCAGTTTGGGCACTCCGGCTCAAAAAGGTTCGCCATCACTGTTCTAGCCCAATCACCAATCAATACAAAACATAACACTAATTGCCTTTAGATACTATTTAAAATAAAATGTTGCAATTATGTAGTGAAAACAGCCAACAGTCATCCTCAGTTTAGAGATTGAAAGGAAGGAAGAAACTACCAGTGTTATGGACCACTCCTTCCTCAGCTAAGTACTTGTTACACAAAAATGAATGATAAACAATCTGGGAAGTTGGGGTACGGTTTTAGAAAAAAGAAACATGTCCAGTTTTTTTCCCCCTGTGGAACCATGTAAAAAGACTTGTGGTGACGGCAGATATATTCCATGACCTGTGCACATTCACAAAACAGTTGTTGGTGTATAACCAAAGCCCACATGTTCTACAGTTGTTTACAAAAGTCTCCCCTGGAAGCCACAACTTTCTACTCACCAGTCAGTTGTGGCCCAAGTGTCCACCGCATGAAGCCCGGTAAGTATACCCTGCAGCATCTCTTCTGCAACCTCAGGGCATTGCATAAGATTTAAAACCTGGTTAATGATGGATGATTCCCGCAATAAAAGACCAATGACCACACACCACTCCAAGCATCCCGCTTCCATGAATACATGAAGTAAGTAGCTGCAGAAATGTACAACCAAAAGTTTGTATATTACAAAACAAACACCACACTTAATACATGCACAGTTACTCTTATGTGCAAGTCATTGAGCAAAGCTTAAAGCCAAATACCTTGTAAGTGATATAATCTAAAACAAAAAATCCTGTCATCATTCTGTTACTACTGTACATTGAATGATTGCTCAATTTGCAGGTATTTTTAGAGTGCACAGTGTAAAAATAAAAAGGATTCTGAAGAGTCGTCATAGGCAGAAACCTATTTTCCTGTTGGCACACTTTTCATATATACCAGGTTCTCTCCTCTACACTTCTAGTAGAATAGAGGATGTGGCTGGACATCAGGGCTGAATATGTACATAGTGCTCCCTTCATCCAAATGTCTTGCACCTATGACATCTCAGTAAACATGTTGTATACTCAAGATATAAACTTTTAAAAAAACTATAGGATTAAGCATTATTCCTTTTTAGTCTCAATGAAGGGAATTTATCAACGCTGGAGCAGACAAAATCTGGAGCAGCTGTGCATGGCAACCAATCAGCTTCTCTCTTTCATTTTCAAATCTTAAATGAGCAAACTGAAGATAGAAGCTGATTGGTTACCCTGGGCAACTGCTCCAGAGTTTGTCTGCTCCAGTTCTGATACATTTCTCTCAATGTCTTTTGTATTTTATAGTGCAAGCATTATTTCTACTTTCCAAATCAAATATGCCCTCCTCTCCTGTATACAGCAAGCAAACCAAATTGGTAATACTTATTGTTAATACGTTTCACTGTAAATTCATTACACTCAACAATGAAATTATTAGGTACCCCACCAACTGATACACAGGGAAGGCCCAATCACAAACTAATAATCTAGCCTTTAAATTGGGGTTGTTGGGCTGAATTAAATAATTTCCAGATCAACCTTTTCAAGGAATGATACCTTAGATTGTGGGTGAGAATCCAAGGGAAGGCAAGACTTACTCATGGAATTATTCATGGAACATTCTTTATCTTTGCATCTTCCTTCCCTCTAGAACATCACAGACAATCTAAATTTGCCCTGCAGCCCCAGTACTACAAAGTTGCTGCTTACCGTATCTGAACTTGTGATTTGTGAGGTCCCTTATTGGCCAGTTCCATTGAAATGTGTTCAAGCTCTGACTGGGTCAGACTTAAGGTGGAAAAGTTCTCATCAACCATGGTCCAATCCCCATCCACCATAGAGCTTGTTTCCGTTAGGTCAGTTGCAGATCCAATGCTACATTCATCTCCTGCAGATCATACATTTGGGTCAGAATAGTGTGTTATAATGAGATAAACAGATCTCCAGTCCACTAGAATACCATGTCATCAAATCTGCTAAATATAAGTGTAGGTCTCTCAGACTTACACTTGTATTATAAAGTAATGGCTTACAATAGTTTATTCACACCAAAACACTAAGGGCAACCTTTGGACTACCTTGGAGAAGTCCATGGCAGGCAGTTATCTGGTCAATCGTCTCCTAGACTTTTCATCTACCATCACTTCGAAAAATTTAGGACCATCAGAACAGAGGGATCTTGGCCCCAACCAAATCTCCTTTGTCCCCTTATGGGAGGCTTCCACTGGTTTTCACCAGGAGAAGATTTCTCTTTCTTTAGAAACTGAAGAGTAGATAGGAACACCAAATGTTACAAGTGTGCTTCTTGCGACTCTACACCAAAACTTGGGAGAATTTCCTATGGGGAACTGGACACATTTTCATTCTAAAATCTGAGTTGTAAAGTAGCCACCGCTCCAAACTCACTCCCATGATGGACTACAATCTTGTATTGAGATTGTAGTCCATCACAGAAGTGAGCTTGGAGTGATGGCTACTTTACAACACACACAGGGACCATGGGGAACAAAAGTAGCCCCCCTCCAGAAGGAAGGACAGTGTCAGCACCAATTCAGAGATGATTGGAGGATGTACAGCTGACTGATACACAAATAAGAGACATTTTTGTTAATAGTTAAAAGGTACTTGAATGCAGTTTTAAGATTCAATGCCTGAGTTTACTATCAAGTTAAGTACCCAAAACACTGAACAGCTTCAAAAAAAGGTACTGAGAGTATGTTTATTTCACTGGCCTCTTATTTTGCGCTTGCTTCATCGTAGAACGTTTAATGATATTGTCCTTCAAACATTTCTCCCCCAAGCCTGAAGATGTTATAAGAGTCCCTAGCTTTTCAAAGGCAGACAATAATTTCATTTACTGATGTCTTATAAACATGCCTTACACAAATGGTGTGCACAAACACAAATATTCTCTCCAATTTATTTGGTTCCCTTGTTAATTTACACTACAAAATATGATAGTATCTGAAAAGGTGCACCCACCTTTATTTATCAATGGAGAAAGGAAAGCATCCTGGGTGTGAGGACTGTGAGAAGAGGCAGTGTCCATCTCTCTCTGGTTGGTCCCAATGCTACCCATCCAACTGTGACTTCGTGGGGCACTAGGAACACCACTGTCCATATCCATGTTTAAGAAGTTTTCCGCAGACTGGGACTTAAGAAACTGATCGCCAATCACTGTAAAGTAGCAACATACCAGGTTTTACTAAACACATAAGAATATTTTCACACAAAGGATTTTATATACACATTTAGAAGCTCATATTTTTGGCATTTTCATTCCTACACAGATTTTCATACAACAGTGACCATAAATACACTAGTGAGAGTACTTGGTGAAACTCTAAAATCAAATACGTCTACTACATCCACCAGGACATAAAGTCACAAAAGCACACAAGGAGCATACCTGTCGGGGCGTGGCCGGGATGTGAGACTGAGCAGACGTGTCTTATACCTGTCCGGAACTTGCCATTCTTAAGTGGAGAGCTGATAGAGGAGGCTGGGATAACAGGAAATGGCCACAGGAAATCCTTGTGTAGCGTCTTCAAGGCAGTGACAAAGTCTTCCACCCGGGCAGCCCGTGTTCGCTCTTTGCATAGCCAGCCTATTAACTCAAAGCCCAGCTGAGCAGAGAAGGAGCCAAGGTCCTTGAGTCTGATTTCCTCCAGTAGTCTTCGGGCGTGCCGCCACAGCATCATGTCGATGTACATGTTCTCTGCACAGTCACTGTCTTTACTCCACCTAAACAAAGAACAAACAGGCTGTGATACAAACTGACCATCCATAAATAGGCTTTACTATACCCAAAGAAGAGACATGAGCTGCTTCAAAAGCATGCAGCTTTAATCAACAACGTTCATAGACAGAACCACCTGAAACTTCATTTTTATGTTTCCAACAATGGCTAACACAGTACTACATTTTGCTGCAATCCATTAAAAACAGAGTTTGTCTCACCTTCCACTCCAGGCAAATGACAAATTAACCCTTGCAGTGGGGCTACCCCCGCACTGCAAGGGTTAAGTGCTTGCTTTGGTGTAGAGATGAAAATAAAGAAGATTTACTCACCTGAAACTGTCCTACCTGGTTGCTAGACGTGTCCCAGAAGCCTTTTCTCCCCCAGGCTCTGGCATTCTAATGACCCGTGAGTCATCACGTCTAATACAGTTCATTAGACATGGGAACACTGAGGGACATTTGACTGCCGCAGGGGGAGGGCGAGAGAGGCGGCGGGGAGCGGTCTAATAGGCAGGATCGGTTAAGTATATCTTTTTTTTTGTGGACCCTAGACTAAAATAAGCACTTAACCCTTACCATTGCAGTGCAGTGGTACATTTGTCATTTGCCTATAGTTGTTCTTTAAGTACATTTACATTACATAGTGTGGGATTAAGGTCATCCATCTGTTTGGCTTTTATATGAATGCATTATATTTAAGAAACCCTTTAAAAAATACTATTTGATTTAATCCACCCTTACAACATAACCCAATGCAATTTCAGGAAAACAATAAAAAAATATAATAAACTGTTTATGGGTTCTTTACACCTCTAATAGTCAGGCACATGTGGAGGCCTCTGACTATAGTCACATGTAGTTACTCCTCCTCAAAATACCTTGGTGACCAGAATGGAGCTGTATATATGAAGAGTAGTTCTAGCTAGTCATTTCACCTGCCCTTTGTAATCAGAGTAGTCTGAAAGAGTTCTGACTGAATGCAGAATCAAAGAAACTCCAAACATTTTACCAACAAAGTAACATACCGTGTTTCCCCGAAAATAAGACACTGTCTTATATTTTTCTAGGCTCAAAAAAACACACTAGGTCTTATTTTCGGGGTAGGTCTTAATTATTTTTTTATGTACAACAATCCACACTTATTTATATACAACAGTCTACATGTATTCATGTACACAAATATGGTGATCAGTGGTGCCGTACCTTTCCAAGAGCAATTTGCTAACCAATCGCTGGCCAGAATGAGCGAAGCGCACTTTCACTATCGATTCCTCACAGGCAGAGTGCATTTGGTATCACTCCGCCTGTGACAGGAGTTGGCATTGGCTTATGCGGCTCTGCTCCCTCCAGTGCCGCCTTGCTTCCTCTATATCTGGCTTCGTTGGCACCGCTGAATTCTCTCCCGCAGCTCTTCAAGTTCCATCTTATGCCACCACCAGCCCTGGGAATGGTCACAGCTAGGTCTTATTTTCGGGGTAGGTCTTATATTTTAGCAATTCCCAAAAATAGTACTAGGTCTTATTTTCAGGGTAGGTCTTATTTTCGGGAAACAGGGTACTATGGGGGGGGCATAGTAACCAATCAGCTTCTCTCTTAGGTTTGCTCACTTAAGCTTTGAAAATGAAGCTGATTGGTTGCCCTGGGCAACTGCTCCAGTTTTGTTAAATCCCCCTCTGTATGTATTTTTTTGTTTGTTTCTTTGTTCCTGCCTGAAAGACTGTTAGATGACAATATTGAAATATGCCAATAACTGTGACACTTGTTGTTTCCAGTAGTATGAGAAATGCAGATATATATAAGAATTATTTCATCCACCTAACCCTGGCTCCAGTAAAATGTCAGCCAGCCAAGAGATCCCTCTGTGTCACAGAAAAGACATTGATGGCATTACTTGGGAACCTCAGGGAATAGTGGGAGCTTCCCAAGTCATACGGTTGTAAAAACATTATTTTTTTTATTTGAATTAATTTCAGATCAGCTTTACCGTTTGCCTGCTGGGCCAGATGGCATGCTCAGTGCTTTCTGGAGGTTAATTTTTCCCACAGCAAGATTCTCAGCACCCTGTGACAAACTTATGCTGCGATTTCGAAAGAATTCAAACCCACCAGAAGAACTGGGCTCCTGGGTGAAAATGGAAAAAAAAAGGTCAGTTTTCAACCATACCTGCAAATATTTGAACATAGCTCTATAGATCATTGTAACAGGGAATATATTATTCTGTCATTAAGACATGCTTCAGTTTCTACACGTTTTATCTCTAGTCCCAAGGTATATCTGGGTACCCTATATAGAGTACATGGGGAAAACCCCCAATGCTTCTATATGTAAAAGGACTTCCTTTTAGTTTGTCTTTGGCCTATTCTATTCTACTGGTGAACCAGGAAGTGAGAAGCATCTAGTCAAGTCATATAATGTACATTTGCATAGTTATTTATCTAACAAATAGTACTGGCTATGAATGGAATTTGTTCCCGACGCCAAAGCCGCACATACAAACAGTATTACTGTAAAAGTTAATGTGGGGGGGAAAATGTGCAAAAATAAAAATTATTCACTACAGGACATGGAACCAATGTGGAGGTACCTCAAACTTTTAGCAGTTTATTACTCTTTATCAAAGGGGTGTTTGGTGGTGCAGGCACTGGTAAGTATATTCCTTCTTTACAGGATTCAACTGAGTCACTTTAAGGGCTCATGACGACAGGCACTGTTTTCCTGTATTTGACATGCATTTGGAATGCACATCAAATCCTGTAGACTTCAATTGAGCATTACATATGGCAGTTCAGAGGATGCGTTTGACCTGCTTTTTTCTTCAGCCACAGCATGTTCTACTGAGGAATAGCAGACACAGCTTTTGAATAGAGTGCCAGTCGCCATGAGCCCTAGGAGATAAAGCAGGCTATACTAAGCCCCCGTTCTACGCTTGACGAACGCTCTACAAAACGCTCAAACATCTAAATCCCATTGTATTCAATGGGTCTGGTTCACACCTTGGCGTATTTCAGCCCGTCCCTAACACGCTACAAAACGGCCCACGCCTGAAAAGGTACATGTACTACTTTGGGCCGTTTTTGTTGTGCGTTTCCATTGGGATACAGCCAAGTAGCCCTCGGAAAAGCGCGTTTGTCGCACGCTTTTTTTTACCGCGAAACGCGGTAAAAAACGCACGACAACCGCGCATATGCAATACGCCTAGGTGTGAACCAGGGCTTAGTGTCACAGCTGTACAGTTTCCTTGGTAAAATGTCTCTACGAGGCTGGCCTTATCTGGGCAGCTAATAATCATCAGGATTGTTCTGTCCGTCATTTTGTAATGCAGAACATAACACACACACACACTATTGCCAAAAGTATTGGGACGCCCGCCTTTACACGCACATGAACTGTCATGGCATCCCAGTCTTAGTCCGTAGGGCTCAATATTGAGTTGGCCCACTCTTTGCCGCTATAACAGCTTCAACTCTTCAGGGAAGGCGTCCACAAGGTTTAGGAGTGTGCCTATAGGAATGTTTGACCGTTCTTCCAGAAGAGCATTTGTGAGGTCAGGTACGGATGTTGCACGAGAAGGCCTGGCTCACAGTCTCCGCTCTAATTCATCCCAAAGGTGTTCTATCGGGTTGAGTTCAGGACTCTGTGCAGGCCAATCAAGTTCCTCCACCCCAAACTCGCTCATCCATGTCTTTATGGACCTTGCTTTGTACACTGGTGCGCAGTCATGTTGGAACAGGAAGGGGCCATCCCCAAACTGTTCCCACAAAGTTGGGAGCATGAAATGGCCCAAAATGTCTTGGTATGCTGATGCCTTAAGAGTTCCCTTCACTGGAACTAAGGGGCGAAGCCCAACCCCTGAAAAACAACCCCACACCATAATCCCCCCTCCACCAAACTTTAAACTTGGCACAATGCAGTCAGGCAAGTACCGTTCTCCTGGCAACCGCCAAACCCAGACATGTCCATCGGATTGCCAGACAGAGAAGAGTGATTCGTCACTCCAGAGAATGCGTCTCCACTACTCTAGAGTCCAGTGGTGGCGTGCTTTACACCACTGCATCCGACACTTTGCATTGCACTTGGTGATGTAAGGCTTGGATGCAGCTGCTCGGCCATGGAAACTCATTCCATGAAGCTCTCCACGCACTGTTGTTGTGCCAATCTGAAGGCCACACGAAGTTTGGAGGTCTGTAGCTATTGATTCTGCAGACAGTTGGAGACTTCTGCGCACTGTGTGCTTCAGCATGCGCTGACCCCTCTCTGTCCTTTTACGTGGCCCAGTTGCTTCCACTTTGTTATAATACCACTAACAGGTGACAGCGGAATATTTAGTAGCAAGGAAATGCACCGATGGACTTATTGCACAGGTGGCAACCTATCACGGTACCACGCATGAATTCACTGAGCTCCTGAGAGCGACCCATTCTTTCACAAATGTTTGTAGAAGCAGTCTGCATGCCTAGGATGTTGATTTTATACACCTGGGCCATGGAGGTGATTGGAACACCTGAATCCAATGATTTGGAGCGGTGTCCCAATACTTTTGACAATAGAGAGTGAGTGTGTATGTGAGTGTGTATGTGAGTGATTCGTGCAAAAAAAAAAAATAAGACACTGTCTTATTTTCGGGGAAACACGGTATATTTATATTTGAAGAGGATTTCCTGAAGATACAGAAATGTATTATTAAGTTAGAGCTATGCAAAGAATGATAACAACAGTAACCTGTGAAGTCGGAGTAGCAGGAGGAGTTTCACATTCCCCTGAGCCTATGGCTTTCAGAAATCGTATCATATGCCTGCAGAGATCCCACTTCCCTTGCTCCAGCGCAGTGTTAAACAGAAGGGTAGCATGCTGTCTGCTCACTGCTGCTGCCTCCATATTCTGCAAGCAAAACAGACATGTCAGTGAAGATGAGTGATTTAAAAAGGGCAAGAACACACTGGCAAATGCTATTACTTCAATCTCACTACTGTTAGCAATACTGAAATTGGTTGCAATAATTACAATTATATGGGATACATTGCTACACAAATGGAATAACTAAATAGTGTAAATTAGGCAAATAGCATGTAGTAGCAATGAAAGGAAAATCTATTTTATGGACATTACCATCACGTGTGTGCAATTACTACTACATGACGCTTGTGTAACTTGAGCTACTAAAATGAACCCATGTGTTCTTTCCCATGGCACGTCATCATACAGGATGGGCTCATTACATAAACACAACTTAGTCTTGGGAGAACGTTTGCTCTCGCTGCCAGGAGATGAGCTGGGACCAGGAAGAAGAATAGAGACAACCTTTCATTGGAGACTGCAACTTCAAATCATTAGTTTTCTGCTAAGTGGAACAAGTCTAAAAAATACAGTAAAAATATTCTAATTGCACACTGAATCTCTTTTTTTTTAAATTCAAACCATACAGTACCAATATATGTCCAAATTAACATATTACACACAAGAGTTGTCTAAGCCAACCAACTGGAAGCACGCTACTTATGTTCTACTTATATCTGAAAGGTCAAGCTGGTTGCACTTTTGCAGCCAAATTGGGATAAAGCCTATTTTATGTTTGTTACATGTTCTCATTCACATCACATAAGCGGAAAAAAAAATATTTAAAAAATGCTGCTTGCAGTTTAAATTGTTTTTGCTTGGGTTAAGTCTTCTTGGCTTCTTAAGGGTTAAAATCTCTACTTGCTTCTCCTTTGTAATTTTAGGATGGGGGGTTTCCATTGTATGTTAATGAGAGAAACACAATAATCAAATCTCAGTCCCAAGTCTTTCTATAAGGACTCTGTGCATGTGCTAGAAAAATCCTGGACTCAGCCATGTTGCCTGCTGCAACAAAACATCTAAAAAGGTAAGAAATACTTTTTTTTTTTCGGTATGCTGTGGGAATATATACACACAAACATTTCTAGGGTTTCCTAAAATTTGACTGCAAAAGTGAAAATACACTTTAATATAAAGATATGGTATTCATATGTAAGGACATATAAAGTTTATATTCAACATTCATACCTACTAACAAAAACGACTGTCTTTAGAACAGGCACACAAGTTCACACAGCATAAAAGGACAGATTAGTTAGAATTCAATTAAGCCCTCCAAAAAATCTTGACAAACAAGGGATAAGGCAGTAAGTTGGCATCACAGTGCTGCAAGGATGTTGGTAACACTGTACTAACATACTGCACACTTGAGACAGAATCTCCCAGCTTGGAATAAAGTCTAATTCCAGTTTTTGTTTTTTTGTACTTTAGAACCTTTGTCAGGATTTTACTGTCCATACTGAAAAGTCGTCCCATAACTTCCTGTTTTAGTTACACTACGTGGAAGGAAACGTGGACTAACTTTCTGTCCCAGTAAACAGAAGCAAGAAAAATCTCTGTAACAGGGACACAGGCAGCTATAAAAACTCGACAAAGGCTCTAACCCTTTCCAGCACGGACCTCTTTTACGACCAACTATTCTCAGAGCATTTAAAGTATATCTAAATCCCATTTTTTTTCTCATATTGGATAGAGTAGGCAAGGGCTTAAACTGCTGTCCACTTTTATTTCACCATTTATAGAATAGGGGTAGCCAAACTTCAGCCCTCTAAAATGTGGTGAAACCACAAATCCCATGAGGCACTGCAAGACGCTGACAACCACAGACATTGACATCCAGAGGCAGATGCATAATGGTACTGTATTTGTAGTTTCAACACAACGGGAGGGCCAAAGTTTGGTTACTCCCGTTTCAGGAGATTTCTATCAAATTCCTGTCCTGTAGACTCAACAGGAAGGAAGAGGATATTGTTCCAATGTGAAGGAAATCTTCTCTTAAAAAGCTGTAATAGGAAAAGGTGCCCCTATTGGAAGATTTCAACAGTTGTTCTAGTCCCTCACCACCCCTCAAAAAAATTGCCTTTAGTTATACTTTAAAGCATAAAAGTGAAAACGAATAAATACACCAAAGAAATGAAAACAGAATCACAAAGAAGAGGGTAAAATACTTATGTAGCTCAAAACAATCTAAACATTTCTGAGGCGATAGCTTTATACCCAAATTATAGTTAAAAAAAGACCCTATTATGATTTTTTTTTTAACTTGTAAATGGTGATGAAAATGACATAGAAGGCTACCTGGAGGATAATGAGATATGAGGCAGCTGTGTCAAGGTCCTCAGCCATTAGGCACTCCTCAAACAAGTCTTTAGGGTTACCCACAGCAGCAAAAAGATAGTTCCAAAGGGCATACTCTGTCTTGCGTGCGCAATGAACAACAGTCTGCAAAAAGAGGGGGAATTCTGTGATGAACTTGGCCACTGTGGGAAGCAGCGGGTCGGGAATAGGCTCCCGTGAGGTAGCTTCTTCTTCCAATACTTCATGGAGCATGAGCTCTAGCACGTGTGGGAAGTAAGGTAAAGAGGCACATGAATGGGCTAAGAGCAAAGCTTGCTCTCCTAAGTTCCTGACTAAGAGCTGTCGTAGGATATGGTGGAGGTAGATCTGTGAGGTCCTCTCTACGATACAATAGGGGAACTGAACCTCCAAATGCTCAGCAGGAGAGCTAAGGTTGTTCAAACAGTCATAAGCAACAGTCTCATTGATGGCCCCCAGTACCAGGGCATCTTCAAACAAAACAGCCAGTGGGTAGATGTTGATGTGGAAAGGCAGCATTATCCGTTTGGACAGGAAGGAATGTGGTTTGCGATTGTCTCTGGGAAACAAGGGAAGCCAAACTTTCATGCCTGCTCCACCACAGCTGAGCCAGAGAGCCTCCAGAAGATGGCGCTTTTGCTTGTTCACTCTACAGGTGCTCCATACATTTTCCACAGACTGAGCCAGGACCACTGGAGCACAAAATGGCAGCTGAAAAGAACACACAGGGACAATAAATACATACAATTAATAATTGTATGAGGTAGCTTAAACTTCATTCATCTAAGTAGGATATTGGCACTGCACCTAGAAAAAGTATGGCTGACAGGAGAGAAGTACAAGGACTGACCTCATCCTGAAAATGGTAGTTACCAGACCCTCATGCTGACCCTTTGGCACATCTCAGGTCAATGACCCAGAACAGGATCATGTCAGGAAGGTTAGAGAAAAGTCTGCATTCCTTTTCTGGATCGGTGACCTAATGCTACTGGAGGAAGAGAATCAGCATCACAGACAGAACACTAAGCTGAAATGTGAAAATGGCTTAAGAGAGTTATCAGTTAAAGAAAAGGTCTCCAGCAGATATGTATTCATGCCACCTTTCCCCCATTTCTGTTCTCAAATTTGTAAAATGACAGAACACAAATAGTAGTATTCTGAAGTGTCCCTAGAATGAGCTAAACCAACTTAAAGCGCACACATACTGTAAATCTGCTTTCTATGCTGAATTTCTAAGTAACAAACCTCCTGTAGGGGGTGCTAGACACATACATTTCCTCTTACATAAGACGGCTCCCCATTACATACCAGCTTTTTCTGTTGGGATGCAGCATCTTTTTCCCGAATCTGAGGACCTGAGCGATCTCTCTGCAACATTATTAGCTGCCCAGCTAGGTTCAACATTATGCTTTCTGCATCACACGCCTGAAATAGAAAAAGAAAAACCAGATCATTCTATAAATAGCGTTATTCTGTATTGACTCAAAATCAAATGTAACTGAAGCCAATTTTTGGGGGGTTTTGGATAAAGTGGAGAGGAATTGGAACACATTTCAGGTTTTTATTACTGTGGGTGTCCCTGTTAAGCTGCCCATACACCTTACGAACATTGGCCAATTTTCGTATGTGATCTTGCTTTCGTCCAATATTCGTACGGTTGATGGGCAGTGTACAACTGCGAATACTGTACAATCGATCGACTAACCAGCAGGTTAGAAAACTTTGGTCGATCGTATGATTTTCGCAAGGTTGGTGGCGTTTCCGTATGTCAAATTTCGTACGATTTACACTGCTCCCGTGCAGACGAAAATACGTGCGGTCGATTACCGGAATTTGTCCAGGTGCTTTCTTTTAATTACTGCTGATTCAACCTTGTGATAATCGGTGCAGGATGGGGCCGACTTACGAAAATCGTACAGCGGTATGATTGGACGAAAAGTTTCGTCAGATGATTGCAAGGTGTATGGGCAACTTTAGGGAGATTCCCCCTATCTATTTGTCCTGGTGACCGTTATCACTGAAACTGAAAGAAAATCCCACATTTTGGGTTGTCATCAGAACAGGAATAGATGGGAAATCCCCCAATGGGGACACTAATTCTGGTGACCTTACTGACAACCATCAACTAATAATCTACGACTTACAGTTAAGCCTGGACTGTGACAGTAGCAGTCAAAGGCTGTTTGCTGTGAGCAACATAAAAGTATACTCTCCTGAATCTGGAAACATCAGCGATTAAAAAGGATTCCCCATGCACAGTTCAGCAAATATAAAATAGTCCATTACACTAATTGCTGTAATTAGCAATGTAACAAAGAGAGAATGGATAATTATAAAAGAGACACAAACTGAATTGTTACTTATAGCACCATACCTGTTGAGACATTTTTAACGAGATACCGGTCTCTGTTCTCACTGAAGTTAAGGTGACTGACACTACAAGAGACGGGTGAGGTATGTACCGAGACATGGACACCTCCTGCAGGACTTGTAAACACACTGAAGGATGTGGCCTGCAGAAGAAAAGATGAACAGATATGCAAGAGGGTATCACACAAATGGACACAGGAAACACAAAAAACACAAAATATAGGTTTTATTACTGTTTAAAAGAAAATATAATTTTATCAAGCAAAGTAAACAATTTACAAAAGATTTAGATTAGAAATGCATTCCATGCACCCCATGCAAGCATAGCAATCTCTAGCAACTGGTCCTCATGATACAGTATACCATACAATAGTACTCCATGTGTATGAACAGCGGCTCATGATAGCACTTTACCAGGCTAAAACAATGGTTTTCTCTTACACGATGCATAAGCACAACTTTGATACCTAAATTCTTCAGAAATATAATAAAATGTCATGTTTTTCTATAAAAGCCTCCTTGCTACCTAGGTGCTCCCAGGCAGAGAGAATGATGATTAGGAAACAGAATAAAAGATGTCTGTAAGCCGATTTATAAAACCCCTAAACACTTTACAAAGCTGAACCCTAGTTTTAACCAATCCTTTTGTTATTCAGAACTATACATATTCGCTTTACCAGTTTATTTTATCTATCAAGGAAATCTCTGTGCTTGAGTTCCTGGGTCTGTACACCTGCCAGGGCCTATATAAATGATGTCACCAAACACCTAAAACTCCAGGTAGAAAAGAAGAGTTGAAAATTAGGGCAGTGAGAAATTGATGATATTGGTGTATCCAGGACCCCATTTGTCTGCCCATTCAAACCAGCAGCTGCACTACAACACAACACATGGCTGGTGCTGGTGCGATGATTGTGATGCATCACACCGTTTACTTTTTTTTATTGTTGCAACTTTATTCAAATGTCACAAGTGACATTTCATTAAATTCTAAGGGCACAGCCCAATGCTATTGTATCGCGTTGCACTTTGCTGTGTTGAAAAAAAGTACTGCATGCCGTAACCTTTCCTCAGTGCACACCATCACAATGCGGTGGTGTGAACTGAGCCCATCCTCAACAAGGCAATTTGCCTTGTTTTGTGATGTGACTGTACTGGAAAGAACAGCGCCAATTCATCCAGTCTGAATGGGCCCAACGGGTGACTACTGTCCCAGTAGTATCTTGCATATTAAAATGTAACAAAACTAGTTTACTCGATGGTCATCGCTGATCCCAATAGATTACCAAAGTCTATTGGCTGGCTTGGAAATAGTGCCTGTAGAGCTATTGATGCTTTTCAGTTTGAGTTAAAAAGCGTGTAGTGTAGATGGGATTTTTAACTGCAAGTTAAAGCATAGCTGAATGGAAATTCTCTCTAAGCCAAATGTAAGAGAAACCGATAGCCATCTGTACTCACCCTTCAGATCTTCTTTCAATACTGTAGAGACAGATAGAGCAGTCTGCTCGAAAAAGGATCATCATATTTCTGAACACACTGAGAAGGAGAGTCTCCAGCTGCACTTTGGTCACGTGTGCAAAGGCATTGTCCAAGTTGGAAGTACGAAGATAGGCCCGAAGCTTAAAAGAAAAACCCAAAAAAGTGTTAAACCTTTTTATATTTTGTAGGGAGATAAAAAGTATAACAGCATATGCTCTTTCAATTTCAGAACCCTCATTTACTTTAAAAAGCTGTATGCTCCTAAAATGAAATAATCTTATGCAACATATAAGGAATATGAGCAAAAATATTTTCTCAACCCATTTTCTCACCTCTTCCTGATGATCATTTATATTGTAACATGCTAGAACTATGAAATCATTCCACCAAGCAAGACCTCCTGTCACTGTCATGTTCTGCTCCTAAAGAAGAATAAATAAAATCAGAAGAGACAAATCATTCCAATTCATTTATTGGGTTCAACTGTGTTGCAGTAAAATGTGCAATGAATAAAAGGGAAGAGGGGGGAAAAAAGAAAGGAAAAGGAAGGAAAGAAAGAAAGAAAAGCAAGGGCAATGGAGAGAAGGAAGGAAGGAGTGAAGGGAAAGGAAAGGGAGGGAGAAAGGAAGAAGGGAAACTGAGGAAGGAAGGAGGGAAGGAGGGAAGGGGGAGGCAGGGGAAATGTGGGGAGGAAGACGAGGAAGAAAATTACAGACTTGCCTGTGTAATATTTCCAAACAGCTTCCATTTTTTGGTGACCAAAGAATAATGTGCAAATCCAAATTTTCCAACAACAGCAACATTTTGCCCAGCCTTGTCTATGGCAGAATACTGTAAAAGAAAGAGGCTTACTTAAAGTTGAGTTTCAGGCTAAGTGAAAAAAATACAGGCTTCAATGAGAGTTTGTCAGCATACAAGAATAGATCATGTTATTTGCTTAACTCTACATAGTATGTCATTGGCAGCGGGCCTGTTTAAACAGATTCTCGGCGGCTGACTTTACAATCAAAGCGATTCTGGCAGCTCGGCTGCCGCCAGATAGCTTCAACGGGCCGGTAAAGTTTCCCGAGCTCCATTGCCCCTCCTGTGGGCCCGGAACCGTCATGTCTGATGCCGGAGGGAAGCTGGGGAGGAGAGCAGCGAACTTCCGTTCAACGATCTCCTTCCTGTTGTATGGGACCAGGAGCGATGCACATTACATCACTTCAGGTCCCTGAACTGTCATTGCTGGGCTCCTGAAGCCGAGCAATAAGCTATTGAAGTGAGATCTGCACTTCAATAGCTTATTTCAAGTGGAACAGTTTTAAAAAAGAAAATTAAATAAAATGTAAAAACAATAAAATATATTTGTTTAAAGTCCCCTGCCCCCACGGGCATTTTCACGTAAACACATTGGGTGCGCCTACGTACGAAAATGACAATCGCGCTACACATGTTGGGTATCGCCGCACATGCCAGAGTAAGAGCAATAATTCTAGGGCCAATATTTATGTGCATCTCTAAACTGATGACGTGTGGGGTCTATTAAAGCATTGTCTATGGACTTTTTGGGGTACTGAATTTTGTTCACGGATGCACACAATTTTTAACCTGGGCATGTTGGATATCTATTTACTCGTTGTAACCTCATCTTTTATATTTTACAAAACAAATTAGTATTACATTGTGCTTTGGGGCAATACATTGTGCTTTGGGGCACTTTTCACTACATTTCTGGGTTTGATAAAGAGTTGAGCTAATATTGTGCAACATACAAATTTGTAACTGCCACCATTTTATATCAGCAGGGTTGTGGCTTTCAGAAAATATATAATGTTTGGGGGGTTCAAGTCATTTTCAGACCTAAAATGTGGAATATAATGTGTGCAAAAAATGAAAAAAGGCCTTGGCAGCAAAAGGGTCCTTGTGGGGTTAAAGTGGATCTGAACCTAAAAAAATTCTACCTGTCCTGAAAATAGTGCGCTTCCTGACATGCAAGTGTTCATAGGCACTTCTGTGCTTACAGCTTCATAACTGTGAATTGCTGCCTGTGACTGTTAGTCTCCTGAGATTTGGTTGTGCCACTACTACGCTCACTGTTCTTGTAGGAGACGAGGCTGTAACCAAGGACTGCATGCATCGCCCTGTCTGCTTTATTCATTATGTGGACCTGACTTTTCTAATGCTCTTCTGCTGTTCCTTGATTATTCCTCCATACATTAAATCAGCAGTCATCAGTGGGCAGCTTTGACATGAGGGAGCAAAGCCCTGCAGCCTGGCTACCTCCTCACAGAGTCTCAATGCAGAACAAGACATGGTAGGCTAGGAATAGAAAACAAGTCCAGTTGCAGGGAAATCACAGGCATACAATACGGGCCTTCCAACCGACTAACCAGCAATCAAAAAAAAAAAGCACACACTAAAGGTAAAACCTTACTAATATAAAAACTTCCTCTTTACCAACCCCTGCATGTCCCAACATATGGCACCGACACAACGCAAGTTAGGAGTTGTAGTATGAAAGCAGTTACATAGTTAGCATGTGGTAAATAATCGGCTGCAGTCTATTCACTGCTCCATTCTTGTAGTAAGTCAGTATTTGTACTATTTAGGCTATTTTCCTGTTAGTTTTGGTACTATTGGGCACCAATGTTCAGCTATAAAATTAAAATACTTTCATAGAGGTGATTGTGTAACAAATGGTTTTATGTTGCTGCTCGTCCTATAAAATGTCATTAACCCCTTCATGACTGAGCTTGTTTTTAGTTTCTGTTCGTAAATGACTGACACACTTTTGACATTTTTGCTGTGTGATTCTTCCACGTCAGTAATATACTTTCTTACAAAGTGCACCCACACATATTATATATTGTTTTTTAGAGGACAGATAGGGCTATATATTTATATCACATATGTGTGTCTAACGCCTCACTTAGGACAAATACAAATTAAAAAAAGAGGAAAAAACGTAAAAAAAAACTTTTTTTCCCAGTTTTGATTTGTAGTATTTTTTTTTAACAAAACCAGCACAGCTAAAAAAAAATGCAATACATACATTCATTTATTTGTCCCTTATTTTTAATTTTTTTACACTTTTCACTATTTTTTTTAATTTATTTACACTTTTCACTTTTTTTATACTGACAAATTTTATTTATTTAATTATATCAGGCAGTCATTGTGAATTAATCTCACTATTACTGCTTGATAAATTAATACATTTTTTTTATTATCAGGCTGCTTCAAACTTCAGAACAGCCGATAATAAGTTAGTGACACTGATCCTGCAGCAGTTCAGGATTCAGCTGTCAGTGAATGTTTCAGAAAACTTAAACATTCTACTTTCAAGAATAGATACATTATGTGTCTAATACATAACATTTTGTATCTATTCTTGAAAGTCAAAAGATAAAAAAAAAAAAAGCCAGTATAGCTTGAGAGAGATATCTCTCGATCTATACGAGCTGTCAGAATGCCGGCAAAAGCCGACATGTGTGTCCGCTTTGCTGTGACTCTCAGACACCCGATATTAAGGTATCGGGTGTCTGAAAAAGGTTAACCCTTTCAGTAATGGATCTCTAGATAGTTAGACATCTATTACTGAAAGGTAACCGCTGATTCTCAGCGGTTAGCAGCCTTCTAGTGCAGCAAATAACTCGTCACGTACAGTGTACGTGACGAGTCATTTGGTCCCTTTGTGGCTGGACGTACAGTGTACGTCTCCCGTAACGAAGGGGTTAAGAATGTGACTGGTAGGTACAGGCAACACAGATATGTTTTTCTTCACAACAGTTTTAACATTAAACTATAGAGATTCTTGAATCTGAAAACGGTTTACTCACCCTAATTGGCCAGTTACTCTCAAGGTAAGTGCTATGGATCTAAAAAGAAAGTGAATAAAAAAAAAAAAGAAGATTGCAACAATAATATTAATAATTTTCTTACAATTAAAAGCAAAATCAATTTATAAAGACTAAAGAAAGGATGGGTGTACTAGGACATGTATAACTTGTGACAACTGGACTCTGCAGACATGAAGTACATAGCGCATCCATTTGTTAGAAGTGACTGTTTTCTGCATGCGGTACATTTTTTACTGGAGAATTCCCTGCATCCATCCGTCAGCCAAATTGGGACTCAAGAGGGGAAGCCTAGAATCTTCTTGTTTATGTTTTTCCCCACTAGCATTCTATCAACCATCTTATCTCTCAATTAGAGTATAACAGTAAATGAGCCGAAGCCTTGTCCCTTTGCTATTTGTGACAACTGGATTTATCAGCTTTACAGACAGGATCAAGGGGAAAGCCATAATCGGTTAAGGGGAATCTGTAGTCTATTTAAACTTGACCCGTTTATAAATTACACGTCAGATGATTTAAGACACATGCCGGTATAAAGAGATATTTATGAAGATCGATAGATCGAGACTTGTAGACTGTTTCTTGCTTGATTCATGTATTCACTTTCATGCGAGTCTAATACCTACCTGCCCCCACTGCATGATGTGGTTCTGAGGAACCAACGCATGTAGCAGCGGAGCAGCTATTCTACACCCCCAGTAGTGTGGAATAGATGCAGTGGCCGGGAGCAGCATTGTGGAGGCACTTCAACACAAGGGTTGCTGGAAAGAAGGCATAGAGCCTATTCTTTTACAGGTTGTCCTATATCAGGGCCATTTTAGGGTCACATAAGAGAGTTTCTTATTTAATGAATGTTTGTAAACATTAATTTAGGAGGGGCAGCTCTAACTGTTTATAATCTTCACAGGCATTCATAGGTTTCCTTCCCATTCATAGGTTTCCTTCCTGTGGTATGGGTCAGAGTAACATCCTTCCTTATGTGGATGTTACTCTGACACATACCACCTACCCAGATATTGTTGCTGACCAAGTACACCCCTTCCTGGAAACCGTATTCCCTGAAGTCAGTGGCCCCTTTCAGCAGGATAATGAGCCCTGCCACACTGTAAAAATGGTTCTAGAATGATTTGAGGAACACAAGTTAGAGGTGTTGACTTGGCCTCCAGATCTCAATCCAATCAAGCATCTGTGGGATGTGCTGGAAAAACAAGTCCAATCCATGGAGGCCCAACCTCACAATATACAGGATTTGAAGGAAGGATCTGCTACTGACGGCTTGGTGCCAGATACCACAGAACACCTTCAGAGATCTACTGGAGTCCATGCCTTGACAGGTCAGGGCTGTTTTGGTGACAAAAGGGGGACCTACGCAATATTAGGTGTGTGGTCACAATGTTATGGCTGAACGGTGTATGTAGAAAATAAATATAAAATAATACTAAGTCAAGAGTGGAGATTTAGATTAATACAAATGCCCAATATTGAGTGGTTCTCTTAAAAAGACTTGAAAACATATTCTCTTGCAAAATATAGTAAAGAAAAATAAAGGCTCAAAATATAGTAAGGAAAAATAAGTATTAAAAGGCAAGTGTAAGGCAAACCGATAGAATTAGAAATAGCAAGTAAATGTACATAAAAATACAGATGTTGAGACACCGTTGTAAAATTGATTTATGAAAAGTAGAGCAGAAGTGGAGCTGTCGGACATATGTAGAAGATTGGACTATTGTGCTGCATGAGCAACAGGTTAACTCGAGCTGCAAAAATCTCTTTCCATGTTTTTAATACATTATTTTATTGTTTTAAATTCTCACTGCAATGTTAAAAAAATAAAAATAAACAGTGGTAGTTACAAAGTATCACCCACTGGCTGTAATCGTCACTTCTATGTTTACTTATTCATAGTGGAAAGATTTCCCTGCAGAGCGTACACTATAGAACAGGCTGGGGCCATTTATCATTTATTTAATGCTGGAGTCATCTGAGACACATCGTCAAATCCTGTTAATCTTCCACATTTAACCTACCAACAGCTTCTGGATTTAAGCATCTTGTAATATAAAAATGAAACACAGCGCATCCAATGCTTACTAGTACAAATATGACAAAGTTTCAGTGTACCCTTTCTCTTCGTTCATTCCTACATTATGCAATGAAAATGAAGGCCAACAAGCCTAGGCCTCAGTTTAAAACATTCATAGAATACAGCTCTGGTACAGATGACATCACTGCCTGCAATGTTATAGCAGCCATTCCACATGTATTTAATGTTTTAATGCATATTTTAGTCTTTCCACTTGTGAAGCAGCTTGTAGTACGCTGTGTTTAACAGTGATTTGTGAGGCAGTCCCTTACACATTCCTTTGACACATAAAAAAATTATTACAAGCCACAGCATGCAATCATTTCGGCTCGAAATAGCATGCAATGTAGATAATCTTACAAAGTGATATGTTAAAGAGTCAAATGTATAAGGGAAAGAATGTCTTCACAGCTTTAAGATGTAAAAGATCACCAAAGAAACTCTTCTATGATATAACTTTTGTAACTCTCCCATCTCCTGAGCTTGGGACACGTTGCAACAGATTAAAGCCCATTACAAGGCCAAAAAAAACAAAAAAAAACAAAAAAAAACCATCCGGCACATTTTATTTTTTTTCTTTCTTACCTTTTGAAGAAAGGCTTGCCTAAATCGTTCAAGATCACATGGTGGCACTGTTTTTAAGTGCAGAGTACCACTATTCCGGCACTGCAGATGTGCCCATGCTGGTTAGTCCCTAACATGTACCCTGGCACTAATGTCACCACTGCAGACTCCTACTCTGAATGCGGAGAGGACCTTGGCCCTGGACAACCATTAGGAAGTGTTCACATTGTGCAGGCATTTATGTGGACAAACAAACAAGGACCCTACCTCCTGTAAACAAAGGAAGAGAGAAGACTCGGGACTGGGGCATCAGGTAATCCATGGGATATGACCATGGGTAGGTAATAAGGGCAATTGGATCTTTTAGGGTTTTTTTGTCATGCCAGCAAACAGTTGCAGGGGGTTTATATTTGTCTGAAGATGGGCTTTAATGTTCTTAGAGTGAAAATACAAGTATACAGCAACATCAAATAAAGAGCACCTATGAATGTAGCTACTGGAGCCTTGGAACTACAAAACAAACCAATTCTGTTTTTTTCTGGATGCCCAAAAATGTATTATTTTAGGAGTGGAGTTAATGAAAAAACAGCTGCATCTTTACCATTGTACATGCCAACTGTTTTTGTTGTGAATACTAAACGGCATGGGGCAATGAGGGTTTGTACAGTAAATGTTGATGTAAATTTCACATGCGATTGTAAACGGCTAGAAAAAAAAAATACAAACACTAACACACAACAACAAAAAATGTTATGTCTGCAGCGATTATAAATCTCAAGAGGCCAAAAAAGTTGATGCTGCAAAAAAGACTCGCACCACAAGCATATAATCTGGTAAAACAATTGGCTTCCCTGTGGTAATAAGTAAATCCCCCTAAACAGAAAATTTTCTAAGTGTGACATAATTCTCTAAACAAAGGACGACGTTACAGCTTTCTTCCTGTGAGAACCAGAACACCGTGAGAAGATTTTGTGAACATGCTGAGAACAATATCTACTCGGCAGATTCATGACACAAGATAGTGTATTCCACCAGCTAATAAACAGTAGACACTAGGCAAAATAAAGGTCACGGATCATAGTCCTATAAAGAAACATTACTTGTCAATACTTAATAAAATCTTCATAACTATTTAACTGTGAATATAGCTCTCCCATATTAGACTCCTTTGGAATTTGGAAAAAAACAACTTGGTATACATTTTTTTACATTCCAACAGACTAAAATATTAGCCACTTCATTTTGAAGGTCCTTAGTGAAGGTCCTGAGTGGTCCATTCTAAGCTTGTCTAGATGACAAAGGACCAGCTTTGGGGCTGGAAAATTGGAGGACCTGTTTAGTATTTACCAAAGAAACAACCTACCTGCACAACGTGCCAGTGTCTATGCCCCAGTAAAGTGCTTAAGCCCTGAGAATCCATATTCCCAGCAGGATATGGAGGCCTCTCACGCATGGACTTGAGTTCTGTGTGTGAGGATGAACTTCTTACATGTTGGGTCTGAGTTGCGTCCCCACAGTTCAAGTACAAACGGTCTTCTCCTTGAAGCAATACTTGTTCCTGGTTGCTCTGCAAGACAATGCAGCATTTAAAAACACACTATACATAGTTATTTCCTCAAATACTGTTAATAAAATCTAAAGAAGAGATCAATGTCTGCATGATCAGAATAGTTAAAAGGACAACTATGGTGTGAGCAAATTACACTCATCCCCATAGTTGAAGGCGACGTGTGAAATGGTCATGTCGGGTCTATTGATCGGGAAGTGAGCGAAGACAAACCGCCACTCGATTCCACATCATCTCCCTGCAGAGAGCGGTGACCGTCAGTCACCGCTCCCTGCAGGGATTCCCCCCTCCCCTCTCTGTTTCTCCAGTGCTGACTGGAGGAACGGATGGGGGGAGTGGGTGGGCATAGCTGGCTCTGCCTCCAGATAGGCAGAGCCCGCTGTCAATCAGCCAGTGGGGTGGATCTCGACAGTTTTGTCAGGATTAGTCCCGGCTGTGGCGTTCTCAGCATATAGCAGGCAATAGCCCGTTATATACTTAGTTTTGGGTCACGGGAGGACATTAGTATATGTCCTACCATGACCCTAAAGAGAACTATCTGGGGGAAAAAGGTTACCCCATAGTTCTCCTTTAAGTAACAAGCACACCTTTGTGAGAATGTATACACTATGATGTACACTTGTGTGAACAGTTGAATATATAATATGTGCACACATGTCCATAAGATGGAGAAATAACATTTAAATAAGAAATATGCACTGGTGCATAAAGCTAGACTCTTGATGAGAGCACAGCCCCCCTTGTTCATACTACAATACTTATAAAATTCCCACAGCCACCAGACTTAAGCCTGCCACAGTCTAAATATAATTGGTGATGCAGCAACCAGAGTAAGGATGAGATATATAGCACAGGATTCAGGATATACACTGACTGAATGTGAGGGAAGCTAATGTGCTGTCACTAAAATAGAATACGCAGAGCTCAAATAAAGACAGATTGGCTAGACAGCATTTGCAATCTTTTTTTTACTTGTTACCTGGTATTGCTCTTTAAAACCCACAGGATTCTACACCAGTATTATCAGTTTCAAAATTGCATCAGTGGTACAAACAAAAAGATTTTAGAGTTCTTAAAACCCTGAAGTGATTGAAAACACGAAGGAATTTGTTCTATTCCTGGATTCAATGTGCCAAGAGCATGCAACCACTACTATCACTTGTGTGAGGCAATAAACAGACATGTTTCCTATACTAAATCGGCGCCTATAGCTCAGAGCAGCAGAACCCTTCAGGGAAAAGGCCAAGCAAACAACGTAAGCCTGTTTCAGCACTTATTCACAGTTTCATGTTAAAAATGGCTTTAATAGACCATATAGAGTTTGCAAAAATCTCATGCACGTTTCATGAACTAGGAGGAATATAATGACAAAATAAAAACAGGCTCTGTTGCCTTTTAAAACCTTAAGTAGTGCTGCAAATATACAATGCAGAAGTGAGAATTGAGTGTAATCTGTTTGTGTGTGTTCTACGGTACATGCTTTACTTATGCAAAGCTGTGACAGTCTCATGAAAAACACATACGGTAATCTTCCCAAAAAAATATTTGACAACATTACCATATCCCAAAGTCAGAATATATTGATAATCATGCCACAAATGAGCACTCTCTGCCTATGAGATTTCCTCAACTTCTTACAGAAACCATACAGTCCCAACTCCATGAAGATAGCTGCTGTAGTACATAAAGACTCCATCCAGGTTTATTTAACCACTTAAAGACCAGGGTGTTAAACCCCCTTCCTGGCCAGGACAGTTTTCAGTATTCAGCGCTGCGGTACCCTAAAAGTAGGGTAAAAGTACCCTAAAAGTGCCCTAAATTTTGAAGAAATATTGTTCCGTATGAAATGTTATGAAACATTTATTATCACCCTAAATTTTTGGTAAAATATAAAAGACTGGGTCACGACAGGTAAATAGACACCATACATGTCAAGCCTTAAAATTGCACGCCCGCAAAAGTAACGTGCGGCACAAAAGGCAAAATCGTCGTTTTCGCACGTTGGCGCACCCGACACATGTTTGCGTGTGTTTTTTTTAATTTGTGACTTTTTTTTAAAGCTTCTTTAATTTTTTTGAATGCTTTCATTTTTAAAAAACTTTTTTTTTTTTTACACTTATTTTTATTGCTCTCACATTGGGGGCTAAGAAACCCCTATGTGATAGCCAATTCACATAAGAGGTCTTCTTTATGGAGACATCAGGGGTCTCTGAGACCGAGATCTGTTGCCGGAGAGTGACACTGAATGCGGAAGTTATGTAATATACATCACTTCCTGAATTCAGGGACTGGAGAGGAGATCAAAAAGGGAAATTGTGTACTGCTCTACCTTTGATCTCCTGTGACAGAGTCGCCGTGCCGGTCCTAGCTACGGCGACGGAAGGGGGTTTTTGGGGGAGTTGTCGGGTTGCACACCAGCAACTACTACAAGTGATCGCTTGAATGTAAACAGCCATCGCTGACTGTTTACATTTTTGACAGTTTCCCCACTTGTATGCGCGCCGCGCATGAGCGGGGGGAGAGGAAGGACGTCTCCCGCACCTATAAGGATCCCGTCCGGCCATTCAGCAACGGCCAATGGATGTGCGCTGGTTAAAAGGAGAAGTATTGGGAGAGTAAAGTGTGAGACACTGCAGCTGCACACGCCGACTCGTATAAATATTTACATTAAGACCTGAGTGATCGTGTAGCCATTGATCACTTACAGTCTACTCCCTGGAGAGAGCAATTGGCTCCCTGCAGGGATTCCCCTCTCTGTTCCTCCATTGCTCAGGGGAAAGGCAGAGCCAGCTATCAATTAGGCAGCTGGGTGTCACAATACAGACTAATGATTTTAGGACAGTGGTGGCATGTCAGGGCCTGGTAACAGCTGCAACCGCTACAACCCTGGCAGTTCTTGTGAAAATGCAAAATATCGGCACTGGTATCTGAACATCCCTAGTCAGAATCCTTCGTGGCTGCAGTGTGGCTCTGTGCTGTCAGCAAACAGAGGGCAGTAGCCCACTATATGCTTACCTTGGGTTACAGAAGTTCATTAGTAAATGTATTCTTGTAACTCAAAAGAGAAGTAAAGCCAAAAAAGTGAGTTTGGCTTTACTTTTCGTTTAAGAGAAAAGAAAAATTCAGTGTAGCCTGTAGAAAGGGGTTTTCTTAAGACACAGATGGGGACTTTCCTGCCAAGGCTGTATGCAAATGTTATCAATATCATGATGGGTGAAGAGTTTTATCCTGTGAAATCCAATTTGTAGACAGCACTTACCATGCAAGGGTTCACAGTAAGGGCACTCTTTATAAACTGGAACTGAAGTATTCCTGACTGTTTCGGCACAGCTTTGTCATTTGTTCCATGTCCCGAAGAGTTTGCAGCAATTGCCCACAAATGATAACCTTCAGGTCCCCAGCTCTGCAGCAGACAAAAAGATCAATATATGAGAAAGTAAATCAAAATGTCTTTAACGGGGACACAGGCAGCAAAAAAACCCAGACAGAAATTCCAATTTTTTCTCACACTAGTCAACACTGAATGATGGTCTCTTTGGCTTACTTTATGTTGCTGGCTAGTGGAACAGATGCAGAATTACATGGTAACAGTGGTAGCTTTCCAACTACACTTACTGATTGTGGCATTTTGCCATATAATAATCTTATCATGCATGACTTAGCTCAAAAAAGAGATGCAGCAATAACACCATAGACTACTAGTACACTAAAGAGACTAATTAAGCAAAAAAGAGACTAATTAAGCAAAAAGCCCACCTTAAGAAATCATTGATGAAAGCAGCAAACTAGTTGCAGGGCAGTCACTTGAGTGTAATACAGATGTATCAAAATTCCAAAATAAGTATACAAACTGCGATTAAGACAATGCCAGCTTCTAATATCTCTCTGACATTTATTTCCAATTACACATCATTTATTTAATTTACATATTTCACCAACAAAAATTGTTGTTTATGTTACATTACCTTTTGATTCCTCTTCTTCTCATTAGATCATTTGCCTATTGTTGATCTCTCTATGATATATATATATATAGATATCTATAGAGGCACTGTTCCAGCAGGGAGAAAAGAAAGTGACAGCCGGCCGAGCGCTGCGAACGGCCGGCATCTCCTCCCACACCGCTCTGCCACCTATCACAGTCATTATATTCTTTCTATCCATCAATTCATGCAATGCATCTGTTCTATATAACCAATACACTTAGTCTGTCAACCCATGGAATCTATTCATTGCATCAAGCTTTATCCTGTCCCATCCATCTAGCCATCTACAGTAAACGCCCCGTTAATCGGCATTCAAGCAAACGGCAAAATAAAAAGTTACTATTAACTCTCAAGCAAACAAAAACTACAGGTATCTGGCATCTACCAACCCAAGTGGGTGTTGGAAAACTGGGAGTTTACTGTAGTATCTACATATCAATTTATCCAGGCAATATTTAATCCATCCACATATGCTTTCTATCTTTGCTTTATATGCCCCTGAATTAAATACAATCAAAATAAAAGAAACAGAAAACAGCATCAACTTGTTTCTGTCATATACCCACCATAGAGCTAATTTTTAAAGCCTCTTTCTTGGTTCCATCTGCCCTGTAACTAAGGACAAAAAGTCAAGGTAAGACAATCACGTCGAGAAGGGTGCAAACATCAACCATTTGAAAGAGTTGCATCTGACTTATATGTCAACAGTGTCGTAACTGCTGATATTTTAAATCTTAATCTTCAACAAAAATGCATACATACAGGAAAAAGGCTTTTCTTACTGAGCAGTTAGTTCAGAAGAAATGGGTAGTGCACACAAAACCTATCAGTGGAAAGCATTTGTTGATGCAATGGACTGCAGCAAAATATGAGATAGCAAAACATGGCTGTATTAAAACAATATCACTCAAATTGCTAAAGAATTGCTATTGGGTTAACCATGAACTGCAGCAAGGTTACAATAGAAAATTATAGCTGCAATAATTTTAACTGCTTGCTGCATTCAGTTTTTAAACAAAGGTTTGTATTTCTTTCCTAAGCTGGTCATCATGAGTTTTAAGCAGATGTGGCCTAAAGGGTGGCTCTGCTAGACCCACATTTTACTGGTAGTAAGCTTAATGGAAAAATCAGTTGGTCTGCACAGGCTACACAGCCTTGTAGCTGTACTACAACACATCTATTGTTACTGGAGTAATAGCTATCGTGGGCCAGTGCCCACAGCTCTGGGGTAAGGAAGAGGGGGGGGTTCACCAAGCCTCAACATTTACAAAGATCATTTTATCCCTTCTATGCAACTATGGACATCTGTGCCTAAATTCAGCAAAAGAACAGTAGGGTGAGGAAGGCGCAGGGGATGTTGAAGGCAGTCAAGAACTCGCTATAGTTCAAGAGACCGAAAACTATTCCTACTTTTTCTTGTCTGTTAATCTGTACAGTTAAAAAGTAGCCATGAATATATAAAGTAGACAGCTCGTTTCCACCAACAACACATTCTAGCACCTTTTATTAAAATAATACAAGATGTAACAAAAAGAGGCAGAGGCTGTAAAACAGGGCGTCTTGGTTTCAGGGTGTTTAGGGCAAAATACAGCCCTACGTCCATTAGCAAATAATGCTAAACACTATATAGTTTTTACAGACTGTATAGAAAGATGACAAAAATAGATTTTGACTGTAACAAAGACATGTTTTACAAAGCAGTTTGTTCCAGCTTTTAAATGACTTTTTTTTTCCGTATATGCATGACTGAATGGGTATTTGAGAGGATATAATTATTGGGAGAAACACACAGGTATGCAATGTAGAGATGAGCAGAATGTGATTACTTACGCAAAGTCTCCTCCAAGAGTACAAATCAGATGTGCCCCAAATACACTCCACAGAGAAAGGCCTCCACATTCCCAGGTTACCATAACAACACTGTAATCAGGGGACCACCGTATTAACTTGACTGATCCAGTCTTGTTCCAGATATCTAATGACACCAAATTAAAAAAACACACATGGCAGTTTGCATGACAGAGACTAAGAAAAAAATATAAGCATTGTGAGACCACAAGTGACAACATACTGTATACGTTTGTTCAGTATTTACAGTTGAAGTCCAGGAAAATATATAAAAAAAAACAGGATTTTTGTATTTACTGTAGCAGGTGTTGCGGATTCCCCTTTTGGTGAATGAACCCAAAAGCCACAAGGATTTAGCCACTTAAATTTTTTGAGCCGTCATTCCCCGGCCGCTGTGGCCAGGGAAGAAGCTGTACAATTGCCATCTGTGCTTAATCAGCTTTATTGGGGTTCAAAGGTGACAATAGGGGTCTAATAGACACCTGATGTCTCCTTAAAGAGGACTTGTCACCAGCAATATGCTATCACATAGGGGGCTTGATGACTTGATCCAAGAGGTCTGCCAGAGCAGCATTAAGGGTAGCAACTCTGTGTGAAGACACAGGCAGATTGGACAGCATAAAGCAGGATTTCGGGGGGGGGTGCAAGTTTCTAACTAGTAGCCCCAGGACACTACAAGCCAGACATCTGAGATGCTTTAGGTGTTGACATGAATAAACTTTTATAGACTGTGCCCTGCATGTGTAGATCTCCTACAAGCTGCTGTAAACTCAATGGGAGAGGAGGTTCCCGACAATATTTTCAGGATTTCTTCTCATCACAGAGCTTAGCTCCGCCCACAGTATATTACACAGAATTTTAAGCTTATTGGGATTTTTTTTATTACAGGAGAATATTGCAAAATGTACTCCAGTATCACAAGGAAACTAAAATTTTTTAAAAAAAGTGTACCCCCACAGCAGCCTTTAAATGCCTACTTTTTTTTCTCTGTACAGGTTTCCTTTAAGCAGTCTAACGTAGTCAAGTACCTAGATCATCATCCCTAAGTTCTCCTCTACAATAAACATGTTCAAAATGTTAAGGCACTGTAAAAAAAAACCAACAGATTATAATTGTTTTACGTGCTTACTATCTCCCTCCCATTCGTGGTATTGTTCTACAGGGGATTACAGGAATTTAAAAGAGGAATTAATTTAAATATATAAATTATATATTAATGAATACATATCTAGATACAAGGGCGATTTCAATATCTGCCTGAAGTTCAACTTTAACAATGTGTAGTATGACACTAACTAAACCTTTTGCAGGCACCATGGTAAGTACTACAGAAGGGCAGTGGCAGGATGTAAACAAGCTAATGACCACAACACAGCCTTGAGCTAATTTCTACCTCAGCTGGTAGCCCGCAGGCTGTGCAGTAGAAGTGATCTGGCTGTCTTAAAAGTACATAGCAAAGAACATAAATACTGGGTAATAATGACACGGTCATGCAAATACAAATTCTTACCTGGATACTGCTTTGGAGTGAGCTCTAACTTATGGGAAAGCTGCATAGCACCAGTCGTGTTATCTATTGTATATACCAGCACAGTGCCACTGTGACAGAGAGAGAAATATGTTTTTAGTCTCAGACAGCAAATGTTTAGAACAAGTTTAATTAGTTGTATTAGACGGTTTTTAAATAACATTTTCTATCTAAATATGTATTGTTGATTGTCAAATATACCATAGATGTTGTGACTGCAAAATGCCATTCTAAAGACAGATGCACATCATGGGGATGGTGAGATTGTGCCAAGGTAAATGGAACCAGTCACAAATCGTCTTATGTAGGAACCTGAATAGTCAGTCTGTTATTATTGCAACTGCACACACATTTCTTATGAAAGATCTACATTTCTCCCTGAGCCTTCATATTTATTCTGTATGAACTTGACACTTTAGAGCCTTGGTTCTCAACTGGTGGGTCGTGACCCCGTGTTCAGTGGGTCACCACATGCCTTCCACTTTCCAGGTGAAAGGCTCCTCTGCCTCCCCCTAGCACAGCACTGTCAGTTTTCTCCTCAAGCAGCCATTCACAATATGCTGCCTGGCGTTGAGTGTCAGTTGGAGGTGGGATGAGATGGGGATATGGCCACGAGAGAGCTCCATCCACACGTGCATTGCTTACAGCTGCGTTGCATGTCCTGTAGAGGTGCCTGGGCCAGGGTGACATCACATGCTGGCTCCCAGCACCTCTTCAGGGCATGAAAGTGAGCTGTACAAGCAATGCACATATGAATGGAGCTCTGTCACAGCACAACAGCCCACACTGGACCCCAGGCTGAGGATCCACTTTATTTCTTGTAAGGTAAGGAGACTGGGTGGCCCTTTAAAAAAATGTTTACATTTTTTTGGAGTGTGTGTGTGTGTGAATCTCAGTGTTTTCATGGGTCCTTTTACATTAGTACAGTGTGTTAATCCCATTGTACTGTGTGATTAACACACTGTACCACGCAATCGCACCTACCGTGAATTCTGGCGTGGGAAGTGTGTTGCATTGCCATTCATTTGAACGGTACCTCAGACGCACCTACCACCCACAGCTCATACGCCCACACCGGAACGCGCAGTACCCTAATTCTGTGCATTCCATTGCAGTGCGACTTGGGTCACGACTTAATAACCAAGGACAAATGTTGGTCATGAGGTTACACAGGACCACTGCTTTAGAGTATAGGGAGTCAGAGGTCAAGAGAACTCTGACAGCTGCTGACTGGCAACAACATGACCTCACACAGAATAAACTAGTGGTGGTTTACTTAGTAAAGTGTAGCCTCTGACATATTCAGAGGGCCACACAACAACTTGGATTTCACGGGCAGTAAAACACATGTTTAAAGGCATGTTCAGCACTGAGTGTTGCGGTGCCATTAATTTTGAGCAACACACCAACCACTGTTACATTAGCGCAGAGCAACACACATGCTGTTCGCTGCATTAAAAACAGCCATGTCCATTTTTAGTGGTTTAAGACATGAATATGCTGCCTTACCACACATTAATGCATGGTAGCACTCTGCATTAGTGCATGTGCTTTATTGCAATGAATAGTGTGAATGGACCCTTAGATAATATCAAGTCAGGTTTGCACCAACAAAAACGAGCATGTCTGCAACATTTTTATACGTTAACAATTGTTAAATTTCTGAATGACATTGAATTTGCTTATGCAGTAAACACAAATGTCATTCAGAACATCCTGATGTACTGGTGAGATTTATGGGGAGGGATTTTTTTATATTTTATTAAACTGTATTAAAATCTTTATTTTTGTTTACTTTTTACAAAAAATATTTTTCTGGGAATGGGGGTCTGGATCTGGTCAGTGGAGACCTGGCCTAACCCCAACCCATGCAGCTCTGCTGAAATCCAAAGCAGCTCTGCCCAAGCCTCCACACTAACAGACTGCCGTGATGTCACTTGTGGTGTCAACTCACTGGCAATGTAAACAATGTGCGGAAGCATTGCTGTGTACTGTGTTTTAAGTTACTGATACTAGCGTTAAAGGCTGACTTGGGCTTGGGATGGTTGGAATGCTTTTGATCTTTCCCACAAATATGTTTAAAACCTGTGAATGATTCAGTTGTGAAGTGAACAGCAATTACTTTGCAAATTGTGAAGACAAAATCTATCCTTGCAGAATATAGCTTACCTAGCACATCCAAATGCCATCAATCTATATTTATTGTTAACTGCCACGCACGTTCCATCAACAACATCTGGTGCCCAAACGCCATGGACTTGCTGTAAAGAAAGAAACAGTCACACATTATTCACAAAATTAAAACATTTGACCATACATTTTAAGAGGAAAAACTGAAAACAAATGTCCTTTCTGCAATTCTCCATATCTCACATTATCACAGTGATCAGATAAACCATTCGGCAAAAAACATGGACACCTTTGCTGATTTTGCATTCTGCAAATGCTAGTTGTCTAACTGGCATGTTGACCCACTGGTTTGAATACTTTTGGTCAATAGGGGGAAGCCAGAGGGCGACATACCAGCCAGGCAACTAGAATGTGCAGAAGGAGGCCCTGCAATGGCAGCCTTAACAGTGGTCTCTCAGAAGAGTCCCGATGTGTAAAATACATGTCTTTTTGGAAAATGGGGGTGCATCACACATGACCTCTGCTATGCGACAGAGAAGTCAAATCTTAGTACTGTCTTAAAGCATCCTTCACATGTTACAGTCTCATTTGCCATTCTTATATTTATAAAGCGGTCAAAGAACTGCCTCCGAAAAATCATAGCAACCAATCCAATTCAATCTGCGCTAGAAAATGTGAACTTCATAATGAGCATCTGAAACTGAATGGTGGGTGGAGAGCAATATCAAACCCTTCTTAAACCCAAATGAATAGGTTGACATTACTTCTACAGAATGGACATATTTGGCAGGTGGGTTCTTACATCAGCAGTGAGACGGCTTGAAACTGGTGTAATAAAGCCGACACGACCATCATTGAAGACAACAGCAAACCCATCAAGAGTGACACAATATTCCATCTCCCGAATGTGTACATCTCCAAAATCCAAGAATGAACCTACAAGAAAACAAACATGATGACACAAACCCCATCGATGGTGTGCCCACCACAGGGCTTAGGACTACCCTACATTATAAAACCGTATTAATATCTTTATTATTACATTACAGGACTGTTTATATTTTGGCAGAAACCTTAACTCAAGATTTAGGCGCACTATAGTGGATCCCTTATTTTTCAAGTTAGGGCATAATGCAATGCCTATATGCAAATTGCTTTAACCAATGTCAATGAGGCTACATACAAGTACATTCTCAACTGGCTGCTGACAGTGTAGGGAAGGGTAAACACCTCTGCAAGTTTTCTATTGCTGTTAATGTCCATTTATCTAGACACACAATAATGAGAAACCTTCCCTACAGGGATTGGTACGTAGTAAAACTTGATAGTCACATGAAGTCACAATCACATAATTGGGAGTCATGCTGATTGGTTTCCAATCATTAGTGGGAGCTGCCAGTAACAATCTGCTCTGACATCTAGCAGCCACGAACAGTATCAGCTGCTAGCTGTCAAATGAGAGGGTAGATTAAACTGCACAAGATATTTTACAAGGTAATATGAATATAAATATAGAACAACAGATTGTGCATGGGAAGTGGTTAAAGCAAGATGGACACAGACAACAAATTACTCTGGATGTCTGTTTAAGGAAATCAGCTGACTTGCAAATTAAAAGCCCACCTAACTTCACCACTTGCTGTCCGGGGCATTTTCTAACTATTTGCGCACACATGATAAAATACAATTTTTTGGCTAGAAAACAGCTTCAAACCCCCAAACAATGATATATGTTCTGAAAGCAGAGGCCCTGCAGAATAAAAAAAAATGCTAGTTGCAATTTATGTTGCACGGTTTTTGCGCAAATGTTTATAAAACCAGTATTTTTTAGGAAAAAATAAACTAAATTAAGACTTAGTGCACAGAAACATAATATAATACCCATTTTTTTTGGTAAAATATGAAAAGCAGTAGCAGTGTTCTTGTTTTAACTACTTTAACGGGCCGCCGTCTATAGACGTATTGCGGCCCGGAATGGTTTAAGAAACTGAGACAAATGTGTTAATTGGTAATTTTTAGAGATTTAAACAGCCTTGCCAATACACACAAAAGATGTGGCTTTGTTTAAAGCTCAATTTAACTTTTGTTTAAATCAACTAATACATTCCAGGTGGATCAAAACAAAATGTGTGCAAAGCCAACATGCTGCAGCGATAGACTCATGGAAGCAGTGGTCTCTCTCGGTTTAGCAAAGTTCATGCTCCCTGCTGATTGGAAAGCTCTAGTTCTGACACAGCAAGGGGCAGGTTGGACCTCTGCAGGGAGCTCACTGCTTACACAATGACCATGCCGTCAGGATACAGGCTTTTCTACTAAGAAACAAAAATCAACTGTAAAGCTTTGCCCACCTGTTTTGATCCACATGGAATATATTTAGCGGATTTAAACTGAAAGTTCAGTTGGGTATTAAAAAAATAATTCTAAAGCCATAACAAAAAAAAAGGTAAACAGCTAGACAAATACATTTGCAATCTCTTCATTATTTATACCACTGACTTTCTTCATTCGGATACTAAAATGGAGTACCTCTGGACGGCTGAAAGTCAACTGAAAATGGAATTGTAGCCAGGTTTATGGCCTTCCTGCCATTTGTCATGCCTTCCCAGTGTATAAGGTGAAGCAGACAATCCTCTGTAGCCACCAACAGGTCTTCCATCATGGACTGTATACTATAAAAAAGAACACTAAATGTAAAAAGAGTCACTATACACAAACGACTACATTTTCATAAAGGCTCCTGCAGATGACCATTTACAGGATATACTTTATATATATATATATATATATATATATATTACACACATACATATACATATACAGTATATGAAATTAGACATACCTTGTTATTGGAGCCTGCAAATCCAGAACCTTTTTGGTCTCCAAATTTAATGCTGGCGCACATTGTTCTTCTTTATAGTGTGGTATTGTCTTCACATGAGGGCTTCCTCTACAGAAGACACATGAACATTAAAAACTCACAATGGCAGCTGTATCTTCAAATCAATTAAACATAAAAGAAAAAGTCCTTCCATGCATGATTCTTAAAGTGCCCTTAGCCTACTGTTGGTATGGAATTGGTAATTGATAGGGTTTACATACACTAACTTTGCTAACTAACAATTTCTCATTATTGATTACAAATAGTGGGTAATAAAAGGTAAGTGTATTTCCAGGTACATTCCAGTTGTTATTTACCAGTGCATGTTAGCAAACATAAAAGGAACATCCTACTAGATGTTGTCAGTACACTAAAGTACTACTACTTTTCCTTTGCTTAAGGTTTTAAAGAGAAGAAACAAAGATGACATGTCCCTTTAAAGACTTCCTGAGGCCACCCATAAACTACTTTATGACGATACACTTGAAACTAATATAAAAGGGCACTAGTAAAAATGACTCAGCTACTTTCCTGTATAGACAAAAGTCATGGACTTGTACAAATACATTTCACTGTGCCCTGTTCCCTATTATTAGGTTTCATTTTAGTGGGGTTTCTTATAACTGAATGTATTGCGTACAGGCAACAGAGCCAAACTTTTCTATCATAATGTACATCATTTATGACAACTGCACACAGCATATGTTTAGCAAGAGCACTTGCCATGTGACCTCTTTGTCTCCTCCAGAGATTTATAAAGCTGATCCAGAGCAGAAAATATTAAAAAGTACCAAAGAACAAACTACCGTAGTTAAAAGGGAAATTCTATTGAACATCAGAATGTTTCCAAAGCAATTCAAAAGTCCCGAGTCTACCACTCTGAAATCTATGATGTTACACAAACTAAGATTTAAAGTGATATTAAACCTTTTTTTTTTACTTTTTGTTTTTGGAGGCCTCACTTTAATACACAATTTTTTATTCTTTTTTTTTATTTGCCTCCTCTAGTGGTATTAAAACTGCTAGCCACTATCAGCTAGGTGGCTGCTGTAGAGGCACCCGTGCGTTCACGCTTATGACCGTGCCTGCACCTAGGTGTTTGCGTCTACAGACACACACCGCGTGTGGCTGGCCATGCCCCCACCCCTGCAGTCACAGTTTGACTGATGGCAGAAGGAGTCTAAAGCTGCCCATATACCTTACAACCATCGCACGACTTTCGTTGTGCGATGGTTGTAAGGTAATTAAAATTTCGTACGTTCGGCATTTGTCTTAAGAGCACGCCACTAACCCGCAGAAAATCTTACGATTTTCGGCAGGTTTTCAAGCGTGCTCGGAAGACAAAAGACGTGCGACCGTACAGTAGAAACGGTCACACGCCTTCCATACACCTGCCGATTATCGTACGATCGCGGGATCACCTGCGATTATCGTACGATAATCGGCAGGTGCATGGGCACCTTATGGCTCCTCTGCCCTCAGTAACCTCCCCACAACCAGGAAATTCGGGGGAATGCCGAGTATCTTCCCTGTCGCGGCGGAGGATACAAGCGACCACGGGTAAAGGGGGGGGGGGGGGAATATTTAGAAAAGTACTGGGTGTTTTTTACCTTAATGCAGAGAATGCGGCAAGGTAA
This sequence comes from Nanorana parkeri, assembly GCF_000935625.1. Classification (NCBI taxonomy): domain Eukaryota; kingdom Metazoa; phylum Chordata; class Amphibia; order Anura; family Dicroglossidae; genus Nanorana; species Nanorana parkeri. The sequence continues at coordinate 1,013,343 of NW_017306715.1, read as the reverse complement.
AAAAGACATCCAGCCTTTAGTACCACTTTAAGAACATGTCAAAATAATTAGACACCAAAGATCCATTTGTTATTGTTTCTGCCCACCCACTAGCTGTTCTGAGCTCATACACAGACCATCCCGATTGGGGATTTTTTTTTTTGTAACCACAACAATGTCTAAATTGTTGTGGTTACAAAAAGCACCCTATGTAAGAAGCACCCCATGTAAGAGCAGATAGGGTGTGACAGGTCCTCTTTATGGAGACAACTGGGGTCTTTCAGACCCCTAATGTCACCTAGGGACAAATATTGAATGCACAGATAACTTGGAATACACATTTCAACTAGAGCTGCAACAACTACAGGTATTCGCTTTAGGTCGATTAAAATCGACGATGGAAAGCGTTGTCAACGTTCTCCATCGTTGATTAGTCGGCAGTCAATTAAATTGCCTGTTTGCCACGCCCACCGCACACGCCATGCCAACCGCACACGCGGGTTAAGCTGCGCACACTGAAGACATGCCTCTGCTCCTCTCCTCCCTGTGCGCTTCCTGACTCGCCGCTTCCCGCCGACAATGAAGGGCCCACGACTCAAAGTAAGTCACTCAGCAACAACATTCTAAACCTTTTTAATGTTTCCTGTTGTACTATTGCTGGATTTTGTTGTTCTTCTACAGCTGGTGGTATTCTGCATTGTGCCGCTGTATAATGGATTTGTAGTTCCTCTATAACTGGTCAGTGGTGTTGTGCTGTATAATCATTATACAGCAATGCAGAATACCACCATCTATAGAGGACTACAAATTCAAGCAATAGTACATTATGTATAATGTATAATGTAGGGCTGCAGCTAACGATTATTTTCAAAATCGATTAGTTAGCCAATTATTAAGTTCAATTAATCGGAGAAACAAAAGGCTCCAGTGATGGACTACTAGTTTGTATTGAGATTGTAGTCCATCACGGGAGCAAGCTTGGTGCGATGGAAGAAAAATGTGGTGTCTAATATAGTACATTATACAGGGGCGCAATGCAGAATACCAGCAGCTACAGAGAAATGAAGCAATAATACATTATATACAGTGCAATGCAGAATACCAGCAGCTTTAGAGGAATACAACAAATGCCAGCAATAGTACATTATGCTATAATGTACTATTGCTGGGATTTGTAGTCCTCTGTAGCTGCTGGTATTCTGCATTGCACTGTATATAATGTATTATTGCTGGGATCTGATGTATTCCTCTATAGCCGGTGTTATTGCAGAGGACGGGTGGAATCGAATGCAGGAATAGAGAGGACGAGTATGATGGTGGAATGGGGTGCAGAGGACGGGTATGATGGAATGGAGTGCAGGGATGGAGAGGACGGGTATGATGGTGGAATGGGGTGCAGAGGACGGGTATGATGTTGAAATGAAGTGCAGGGATGGAGAGGATGGGTATGATGGTGGAATGGAGTGCAGGGATGGAGAGGATGGGTATGATGGTGGAATGGAGTGCAGAGGATGGGTCTGATGGTGGAATGGGGTGCAGAAGATGGGTCTGATGGTGGAATGGGGTGCAGAGGATGGGTATGATGGTGGATTGGGGTGCAGAGGACGGGTATGATGGAGGATTGAGGTGCATGGTGTCGGGTCCTCAGGTTCCATGCTCCGGTCAATTACTGTCTGAACATTCTCTCCATGTCTTTGATCTGCTGAACTCCTTGAACTCTGTGTAGGGATTGAAGACCCTCATGCTGGGCTGCTCCCTCTCCCCGTCCCCTGGGTCCCCCATCCGCAGCTGCCGGTTCAGCCCCGGATGCCAGCTCATCCTCAGCCATCGTCTCCATCCCCCGGCTGACACCTGTTGCGCTAAAATCCCAGACACCCGTCATGTGACCGCACCGGCCCGGCTAGATGTAAGGAGCGCCGGGATTGGAAGAGAGCCGGAGGCTGGACCGTGGCGTGTGGCGTGCGCGGCGCGCAGCATGCGCGGCTCGTGTGTGGAGCCCCGAACAGGCAATTTAATTGATAGCTGACTAAAATCGACTAAACCCCCCTTTCAGCTTTTTCTTTTTGCCATCCCATTGGGGAGATTTCCCTACACTTTCTTCTTTAAAGCCATAACAGGAAGTGAGGAAATCCATCCCAACAGAGGGAAACCCCTGGTGGTCAGCAAGGTCACTAGAACTAGGGTCCCCACTGTAAGATCTCCCCTCTATTACTGCTCTGGTGACAATACACAATTTGGGATTTTCTTTTACTTTCAGTGATAACAGTCACCAGGACAAAGAGGATGAATGTCCCCAACAGAGACACAGACGGCAATAAAAACCTGACGGGGGTTCTAATCCCGCTCTACTCCATCCAGTTTCAGCTTAAGTTGCACTTGAAGCCTGAATCCTCAGATTCTTTAAATAATCCCCATTATGACCATCTCTCTTTCAGCCAAATACATTACTTGCTAGCCAACATGGGTTATCAAGTTATCACAGAATGGTATTGATTTCGAGTCAACATTTGCATGCAACCCTTGACTTGTGCAGTAGGTGTACAAAGGTCTGCCAGTAAGATTAATAAAAAAAAAAAAAGCACGCACTAATGTCTGACAATTGTTAGATCATATCCAGCACACACTCGATAAGGGACATTTATGAATGCCGTTGAGCTCTACTTCCAAATGTCACACCAGCCAATGGTTTTGCGAGTGCACTTCCTGTTTTATGAATGTGTACAGCCAATCTTCAGATGTCGGCCTGTTGTCACACATTTGTCCCAAGGGTTATGGTGTAGATTGTGACAGAATGAACGCAGTGATCTGCTGCAGCATTAGAACGTCATGTGTACAGTTTCTAAACCATGTACAAGTATCTGAAAATAAATTCTTAAAAATGTATTCCTTAGAGCTATTTTTTTAAGCAAATGGTGACAAGTAAATCTGACACACTTCTACATAATGCAACAAAACAATTCCAAAGTGTTACAACATTCTCCAAACAGCTAAATAAACAAGAAGAAAAAAACAACAACACATGTTGGATCTGTTTGTATTTCTATCCATCTAGTCCAGAGATAAGGACAGCTCGGCCACACAGCACAGCTATGTCTAGCAGGGCAGAAGACCTGATTTTTCTCTCCTGCAGTTACGTAACACTTAAAGGTCTTGTGTCTCCCCCAGCCTGTGACTGTACTGTGAAAAGAGAAGCAGCTCAGTGATGAACACATCTCTGTGCCCTCCCCTCTTATAAGCACTACAGCATAACCAATAGACTAATTGTGCTGCTTCTCCATCCCCCAGTCTAAGCTTTGCTGTACAGTAGACTGCCAAAGCCTGATACCAGGCCACATTCAGGTACTTGCACTGCTTTTATTAAAACAAATAATGAGTCAAATACACAAATGCAGATTATTGAATACTGAGCAACATTAATTGGGATATTTTTTTAGGGCTAGTTCACACCAGGCATCGTGAGTTCCGTCCGGATTTTGGCTGGAACGCACTGGATCGCATTGCGGCTGGCTCACTTTGTTGTGGGGCGGGAGGGGGTGTGGTGGTGCATTGGCATGAATGGCACGCACGGGAATATGGCATATCAATGCCTGCGTTCTGGTCAGAAAAAAAGGATTTTTTTTCTGACCAGACCGCAGGCACTTATGTGCCTTGTGTGGCATTGCGGCTGGAGGGCGTGGCTATGGTGCCATTCACGTCAACGCACTGCCAATGTGGCTGGTGTGAACTAGCCCTAATATTTGCTCGGTGTTCCACTTTAATTGACTTCACTGTAAAAGTCTGCACATTGAAACTATTGTTCGAGACACCCTGAGTATTAGAAATGCAACTAAAGATAATAAAAGATAATAAAAAGTGACACTAAACTCAGGAGTTAAATCTTAAAAATGCATTCAAGTACCTTACCTATTGGTGCCGACACTATCAAAAGTAGCCAACCTCCAGGACAGAGATTGTAATCCATCACAGGAGTGAGCTTGGAGTGGTGGCTACATTACACCACACACAGGGACTAAGGGAAACAAAAGTAGCCACCCTCCAGAATGAAGGACAGAGATTGTAATCCATCACAGGAGTGAGCTTGGAGTGGTGGCTACATTACACCACACACAGGGACTAAGGGAAACAAAAGTAGCCACCCTCCAGAATGAAGGACAGAGATTGTAATCCATCACAGGAGTGAGCTTGGAGTGGTGGCTACATTACACCACACACAGGGACTAAGGGAAACAAAAGTAGCCACCCTCCAGAATGAAGGACAGAGATTGTAATCCATCACAGGAGTGAGCTTGGAGCGGTGGATACATTACACCACACACAGGGACTATGGGGAACACAGGTAGCCACCCTCCAAAAGGAAGACAGAGATTGTAATACATCACAGGAGTGAGCTTGGAGCGGTGGCTACCTTACAACACACACAGGGACCATGGGGAACAAAAGTATCCACCCCCCAGAAGGAAGGACAGAGATTGTAATACATCACAGGAGTGAGCTTGAAAGGAAGGACACTGTCCTTCCAGAAGGAAGGACAGTGTCAGCACCAATTCAGAGAGGATTTGAGGATCCACAGCCGAGTGATACACAAATAAGATATATTTTTGTTATTAGTTAAAAAGGTACTTAAAAGGTATTTTTATGATTTAACTCCGGAGTTCAGTGTCACTTTTGGTATACTTAAGTGTTTATTTGAACTGTTTTACTGTGGTTTATTTCTTTATCAGCCAATCCATAACCAGGATAACTCTGTGAATCATCAGTGGGCAACCTGCCACTGCATTTCAGGTTCGGGTTTCCCTGTAACTGAGGAGTTTTCTAAATGTATTTTCTTCAAGTTGAATTTTCATTCTATTAGAATTTAAAAGTCAAAACGTGACAAACAGTAATCTCAACTATTCAGTGTTGGCTTTTACCACCCTGTATAAAAATATCTATGAAAGTATTTTGTTTAGGTCTCCCTCTATTTAGTAAGCGGACACATGTGACAAAATAGTTCCCACGTTGTCTTTTTTCCAGTTTGAATTGCTGTGACCTTTCAAACAACAAATATTGCGTTGCCAGCAGAGGCGAAGAGGAATGCTCACCCTGCACTGCCACATCAGCAACAGCTGTGCTTCACTTTCACTTATCGCAACTGCACCAACAGCAGCTTACAGTTCCAGCACAGTCTAAGCTGTATTGACATTTTCTAAACCCCCAAAAAAGGGGACATTTCTACAGAAAAGCAGGTCGATTCCGTTTAACGATGCCTTCAAACTGCTGCTATTGTCAAGAATTCTTTCATTATGTGTAAGACTGCCTATTAACTCAACCAGAGAATCCTCTTTTAGGGGCACAGGTCTTGATGTAAAGTAAAAAAAACAACAAAGATAAAACTCAAGTCAGCTTTTAAAGGATATCTAAACCCATGAAAAAAAAATTTTAAACAATGTAGATTACAATTTCTTAGATATGGTGGCTGTCTAAAGCTGGGTATTCACTGTAAGAATTTTGCTCAAAAATGGTCATTTTTGGAACGTTCATTCTATTTTCTAACAGTTAATGGGATCAAATCGATGACTGCTTTCAACCACATCATCAAAAAAATAAATAAAAAAGAAGGAGCAGGATGGAAACATTTTCCCAAACAGTGAATGTAGTTTTTGTTCAAGAAACTGCATTCATTCCTAAATGAGTTGAAAACAAAGTTTTGAATGAAGGTCATCATCGAAGTCTTTGATGGCACCACTGAATGCTTTCATAGGAACATTTGTACTGTTTATATCCAGCTTACAGCAGAACCAGACAAATCAAATCTTAACCTTTGCAGTGAGGCTACCCCTGTACTGCAAGGGATAAGTGCTCGTTTTGTCAATGGAGCTAAAATAGCAAAGTTAAACTCGCCTTAACTGTAATCTTGGGTGGCTCCTAGACCATTCCCTCCAGTCTGACTCCTCCTCAATGGAATGTCATTTGGCGTCCTCGCGTTCTATACACTTTATAGGATGTGATGACTCACTAAACCTGAGACCGCTGGAGCGAAGAGGGATCGTGAATGAAGGGAGCGGTAAAAGAGCAAGCCAAGATCATGGCTCGGGTGAGTATAACTTTGTTCATTTGGATCCCTATATAAAAGAGCACTTAGCCCTTGCAGTGCGGGGTTAGCCTCACTGCAAGGGTTAAGATTTGATTTGCCCAGAGTTCCGCTTTAAGTTTTAATTTTTTAGGCTTAATCACATTTTCACAAGTCCAGACAGTCCATGTTAACAGCCATGGTTCCCTCTATATAGGGGAGTCAGGGCCCGATCATGCATACCGAGGTGACCTGCGTTCTACCGCACCATATCAACACAGGTCAGCAAAACAACACGTGGAAAACCATTGCTTTCTATGTGTCTCATTCACACTACAATGCAGTGTGCAGAGCACTGCAATACATGCAAAAATGCTGTATTTTATGGCAGTGTATGGAATTACAAAACAGGTTGTGGGGGACCTAAAGTGTACACATTGTACACTCCACATAATGTTTAAAAAAAATGTAAACAGTGACAGCTTTGGCAGTGTGTGATACAATACACACTACCGGAGCCATCACAACGCTCTAGCTCATCCACTAAAGTGCAGTGTTTTAGCGGACAGGATAGTGTGAACGGGGCCTCAGTGAGTGTAGCCACCATAGGGAAGGAACGGTGTTATATGCAGGATTACAAGGGGAAAATTAAAACAATGCTGCCACCTCATTTAATGACTGCCAAGTAATTTGTGTTTTAGATATTCTAACTACCAGTAAAATCAAAGCAGGAACGTAAGTGTGTACTTAGACCACTCTGTGAATGAGGTGGAAACCACTGTTGGATCAAACTGAAACAGCCTAAATAAGCCACAAAGCCACATGGGTTATATCACTTGTGGCCTTTATTTTCTTTCACAATCTTCTTTACTTCAAAATGTGCAATTTAAAAAAATGAATATTTTATTGGCATTTTATACAACAATAAAACAACTGCAGAAAACCTTATTACCACATGAAGTGTTATTTTGTCTCACAAAAGCGTTATTTTACGCTTCAAACAACTCCTTTTCTTCTATTTATGAGGCATCTTACTGCGACTCTGTTATTGTAAGCCTAAAACTGAATTTAAGCAGCAAATAAATGGCAAAATATCGTTTGAGAATTGACTTTTACAGTCAAAATACATTAAAAATAAATAAAATCATGCGTGTAGGCTACATTCTTCTGCTGTGTATGGAACGTCATACCTAACAAGTTATGCCTTTGTGAAGTGAGGCTATGCTATTGTACGCAACACCCAGTTTGGCCCAATAATGCAGCATAGCAAGATAATAAAAAGAGAAGGATTTATTTGATAAAAATAATGTTGAGCACTACTTTACACAGTGCATCAAAAATAAAAATACTCCTTTTCCTTTGCATAGATAATGCTGAATTTCTGGTTTCACAGAAATGTATTTTCGAGCATTCCAAAATGTAAAAAAAAAAAAAAATCTCGTGAAGTAGATTATACTGAAAAAATGTGTATAATTTTTGCCTGCTGATGCTTCATAGCCAAATATTGTATGTAGGGGTAAAAAAACAAAACAAAAAGAAAAAGTAATTCAGAGCATTTATGCAATACAGTTTTTCACATTTTATTTTATAATGCAGCCAGTAGAGGAAAATAAGCGGCTGCCTGAGGTCCCGCGCTTTCTGGGGACCTCAGCAGCCTTCCTGTGAACTACAGGCTTGCACATCTCCTCATCCTTCCTGGGCAACCCCGCCACTAGCACCTGCCTGCAAAACCCTCAAGACCCCTCCTGAGACGACGCACAGCCCTCCTGAGACCTTGGAGGTACCAGGCCGTCACCTCGGAGCAACTCCAGCTGTGTAGCTTGGAATAGGGCTGTGGAAATTAAAGATTAATTTCTCGATCAATCTTTAAACTTTTTGATCGATTAACATTATTTTGAACGCTAATGAAAACACTCACCTCTCCGCCGGCTTCCGGGAGTCCCGTCGGCGATCCGGTGACGTCATCGGACTCCTTCCCCTTCCCCAAGTGGCTCCGTCGGCTAACAAAGGGAAGGGGTGGAGGAGTCCGGTGACGTCGATGTCCGTGGCGGCTAACGGAGGGAAGGGGGGAGGAGTCCGGTGACGTTGATGTCCGTGACGTCACTGGACTCCTCGCCCCTTTGGTTAGCCGACGGAGCCACTTGGGCCGGTGAGTTTGCCCAAGAAACTTACTGCACGAGCGCCAGCCAAGTCATTGGCCTATACATACAACACAGCAATGAAGTAATAAAATAAAATTAACTAGGATCACACTAATCCAGCACGTTATTATTCTGAGTTGCCCCACTCAAGCAGCGGCCATATTGAGTGAGGCACGTGAGATTAATAACGTGCTGGATTAGTGTGATCCTAGCTCATTTTATTACTTCATTGCTGTGCTGTATGTGTGTAGGCCAATGTAGTTGGATCTGTATGTGCGTTATAATTAATCAAAATTAATCGATTTAAAAAAATTTCAATTAATCGAACACTAACATTTTAATCAGTAACAGCCCTAATTATTTTGCATTGCTGTATAAATGTATTGCTGGGATTTTTAGTCTTCTATAGATGACGGAATTACAAGAACGCCAGCTATAGAAGACTAAAAAGCCCAGCAACATATTATACAGCAATGCATTATAGTATAATGCATTCCTGAGATTTGTAGTTCTCTATAGCCGGCTGCCATTCTACATTGCTGTATATTGTGTTGATGGGATGTGTAGTCCTCTACAGCTTGGTGTCAGTGGCAGAACTACCAGGTTTGCAGCTGTGACCAGGGTCTGGCACTCCTCCACTGTCCTAAAATTCTTAGTCTGTATTGTTTTAGAAAAACTGGCAAAAAAAAATATCAGTAATTGGTATCAGGGAGTACTTGAGAAGTATCAGTACTCGTACTTTGCCTGAAAAAAAAATGGTATCGGCGCTTCTCTAGTGGTCACCTTAGGACAGAAAATGTGTTACAGGAGGAATTGGCAGGTAAAAAGAAAAAGAAAATGCATGAAGAAAACTAACTCAGCCAGCACACCTATGGATTGGTAAACTGCAGTATAAGAAAACTGTTTTTGGGTGAGGATTCACTTTAAAGGGTTATTAAACCCTCAGGTGTTTTTACATATATCTACTGCTAGCAAGCAGATGTATGCAAAAACTTTTTTTTTTTAAAAACCCTTTGCAACAGGTTTAAACTTACCTGTGTCTTCGCTGCGCGCACCCGTCCAAAAATCTGAAAAATCTCGGGCGGCCGCAAAGGATCTTGGGTCGGGCGCATTCGCAGTTCAGATTTTCGGCCGGGAGACGAGGAGAGACACAAGGTAAGTCTATGGACGCGTGCACCCGCATGCAGACACCGTGGGACAGGAAGTGCTAGCAAGGACAGAAGAGTCAGCACAGGATCGGAGACCCGCAGCAGCGCTGGAGGGACAGATGAAAAAGGACAGGAAAGAAGAAGACTGGATTACGAGACATCATTTAAAAGGTAAATGCTGACACTAACATTAGGGGAAGGAAAAACATTTTTAGACTTTAATGTCTACTACTAATATTGCAAGGTGTATCACGTGGTCTATTATTTATTCTAAAGGCAAAACAAAAACACTGTTTAGAAAGAGTGAGCCCTTAAGCCATATAAGCTCCCACTGCAATAAATATCAGTTCAATTTAACGCCTTGCCTCAAGAAGGTTTATGTAGCAGATAAGAAGGCTTTAGGATAACCATGTTTAAAATGATACAAGATGACAATGCCAATCATGTACAAGGACACAGCTTATCTTCTTAAAACATAGAACCGTTATCAAATGTTATGTACTTTAATGTCTAGCATTGTTGCATATGTTGGGAATTTATGTGAACCAATAAATAAAAAAAACACAAAGTGTAAAAGTAAAAGCACACATTTCTACAACAGTAACATGACTGGCAACAAAATGCAATATACTCTAGAAACCATAAACAAAAGCCACAATATTAATATACCAAATGTGAAAGATCTTACAGTTTCAGGACTTAACAAGCAGAACAAACTTTTAAACAAGCAGTGGAAGAAGCAGTTTAGGAAGACATCCATACAACAGTTTATCTAAAGCAATAAGCCTTTGAAGGGCTCAGTTAACTAAGGCCCCTTTTGCATGAGAGGCCCGATCGGGTCCACCTTTCAGTTTTTCAAGCGCACCCAATCGGATTCCCAATGTTAGTCTATGGGCAGCCAGGCGTAAACAGAAAATTGTCCCTATACTCCCCGTTACCCCCAACTCCGCCCAGGTCTGGATAACAAACAAAACAGTGTTCCGTTTCGATGAACCTAATCGTGCCGGATTGGGGATATTCTGGTATAAACATACACATGCCCGTTCACATCCAATTCCATAGACTGGCATGGGGTCCAGTCATTTGAGTTTTTTTCCCCATCACAAGATGGAGGAAAAAACTGGATGGACATGAATGTCACAGCGGTGACACTTGATCCGTACCACTCTGATTAGGAGAGGATCTGTGCACAGAGCCTCTCCTCATCAGCCTGTGTGAAAGTGGCCTTATTGAAAAACCAGAGAGCAAAAGGGTCAATACAAAATGCTTTCTAGGCATGTACACCACATATCAAAAGGTCAGTAGACTTTACTATACAACATCCAAACCAAAAAGCTGGGCAGACAGATGCATGTTGCATTTCTGCACACTTATACCTGGGTGGAAAAAAAGATTGAAGAAACTAGCCCTAAGCTATGATCTGTTAACATATAATCGGAGCATAAACCACAAAAATAGATAAACATACAATACATAAATGGCAAGCAAGCCAAGTGTTTTAATTTAATGAACTTTTGATTCTGATGTAAGAGCAACATCTGCTTTCTTGCAGAGAAACTTACCGTATACAAATATAGATCTGAAACCTTTCAATGTACAATAGTACATTTGTGCATTAGTACATGTCATGGTTTGCGTAATAAATTTGTTCTATGATGGTTTACTGCCACAAAATTACAAATATGACACTTTTCAACTTCCCTAACTGAGGGGGTCTGTAAAAAAATAAGTCAAGGAAACTGGACTTGCTGTATTTTTCTTGAAGACATTTCACTGGACATCCGACCAGCTTTCTCAATTCAGAATGTCTTGTACAAAAATTCTCTGGGAATAAATAGAGGGAATGTTGCTCCAATCCACATAATCTGTTAGTCACAACCAGGTGTTGATAGCATTTGCACAATTGGAGTCTAGGAGGTGTTATTAACCTGCCCAGAGAGAGGTGTTAAAACAGCATTGTCTGTGGCAGACAATAGATGGTTGGATGACCAGTGAAATGTCTTCAAGAAAAATACAGCACATCCAGTTGCCTTAACTTATTTTTTACAGATATACTGTGACCTGGATGAATGGGAACCTTCACAGACCTAACTGAGGGGGGAATACAAAAAACAAAAACAAAAAGAAGGATTGCCAGTCAAGTCTATCAAATTGCAGAAAAAAAAAAGTCATTTCAAATTTTGCCGTCTTTACTAGTTTGAACTACATCCAAAAGATTATATAACCATTTCTTCTCTGCATCAATTATATGAAAAAAAACACCTCTGTTTCCGATAAACACAGAAAAATATGGAAGGGTTTTCCAAATTAAGTTCAGAACAGAAAACCAGAAGAATTCCAGTCTAATGAACTCCAAGCAGTTCTAAAAGAGCATCCTTTAATACAGTCATATATTCATTAATATTTATTTAAAGACTACATTTTGTCTAGCTAAAGTATTTCAATCCATCCCCATATAAGCTTCAGGTAACTGCATTCCACAGCAAAACTTAAAGTGAAGAGAGAAGGGTAGCAAGCTAAATCAAGTAAATCAATGTATACTGCATTAAACAGTGCTGTTAGAACTTAAAGGAGAACTATGACCTGAGTGATTTCCACTCACCTCACAGTTCTAGCCGACCTGTGACAATGAGACTGTCACAGGTCGGCTCAGTAGATCGGGAGGTGAGGGAACACATACCGGGTTCCCTCACCTCTCGATCCTGTCACGGCTCTCTGCTGTGACAAGGGAGGGGCTGGATTCCCCTCTCCCCGCTCCGATCTGCCAGCGCTGACTGGCGGAACGGACGGACGGACGGGGGGCGGGTACAGCTGGCTCTGCCTCTAGATAGGCAGAGCCAGCTGTCACTCACGCAGCTGGGCGGATCTCGACGTCCATTTCGGGATCCGCTCCGGCTGCGGCGTCTCAGTATACCGAGAGCTGTAGCTCGCGGTATACTGAGCTTAGGGTAACGGGAGGACGCTAGTTTGTGTCCTCCCGTTACCCTAAGGAGAACTATGGGGAAAAACACTGACCCCATAGTTCTCCATTTAAGACTACGAAACACTAGATGAGATCCTTCTCCTACAACTAGTGTATAACTGAAAGGGATCACAAGTAGTTGGTCCTATAGCTATGAGTAACTAAATGACAAATGTGTGGCTGTCCTTGACATTGTAACAGCCACACATTGAGAAAACAAATGTGCTAAAATCGATTTTACCAAATAACATTATTTCAAGATAAACTGAAGCTTTTTTCTAAGCCCGTAAGCTACATTTCAGACCTTCCTGTAAATGTTGTAAGTGCTCCACTCATGACGGCATTAAATAAGAGCAGCAAAAAGGGAAGAAGTGTAATGATGATGTTGCTCTGCCTAAGGAATGTAAAGAAAGCTGCTGATGCCTATTCAGCAGAGACATCAATTGCTCCTGCCACAACAAGCAGCAGATGAGAGGCTCAGACACAGCAGACAGACATGAACAGACAAACCATTCTCCCAGTTCTTCGGGACGCATGCCAAACTGCATTTTAACTATTTGCTGACATTTTACAGTAATCTTCACATTTTTCTGTACTGAGCTGCACAACACTGTAAAGACTCTACAATATTCTACTTTTCTTTATAACGCCATGGATTGTAATGGGAAAGACTACTACTTAATGGTGTACATTGGTGCACAATACACAACTCTAAAAGGCAGTACGATAGTGTATGTAGGACGGGCAGATGTCTCATCAACAAATGACAGTCATGAGGCAACTGCCCATCCTTAAACCTGCCAGAGCCTCTCTCGATCATCTGCGTGTGTGTTGTTGCTCCACATCGTCCTAAAAGGAAAATTGAAATAAATCAAGCAAAATCAGAAAATTCAGCCGGTTGTCAGCTTTGTGTACCTATCGAGTCAGAATTCAAGGAGCAACTTGCATGTTCCTGGGAAGTGTAAATGCTAAAGCTTGTGTAACGACCACCCTACCCTCGCTGCTTCCTGTGTCATCAAATATCCAACTGTAGGTCTAAATCTGACTGGTGGCTGCAATAATATTCTAAGTACATACAGAAAGCCTGGTGTAAGAAAATGTATGTAAAACGGAGTCTGTAGTGGGTTTCTTTGGGAATTACGTTCCAGCACCCCAAACAGGGGTTTTCCCATCTCCAGATAACTGACAGCAATGTCTAGATGAGAAACTAGAACACTGGACACAGACTGTACTGCTCATTGTTTTACATTTTCTTCTTTATTAAATAAAAAAGGTTGAGACACAGACTTTCTTCAATGAGCTGACAAACTGCAGTGGATATCAATGATGGCTTTAGAGAGGCACACTCATTAATACAGCCTAGGGAAGCCCAGCCCTTACACGAAGAGGCACATTTATAAAGCAGTAACTATGACGTTCAAAACATTCATTGCAGGTGAATCCATGAAGAATTTAAAACATGGACTGGGAAGATGCACGCACACAGAATGTTTGGTGAAGGTCACATTCACTGCTTTAGAAATATGCCTCTGGACACTGATTTAGCATGTTGATGGACACCCTAATAGTGCATTCACACCAAAATCGGAAGGAAGTCAATGACGGGTCCGTTGACTTGCAATTATACCTTCTGATTTCCTTCAGATCAGTTGCGATACGTTTTTCAACAGATGCTAACGGAAAGGTACTGAAAGATGAATGGATGTGAATGGGGCTAGTTCACACCGGATCCATTGCGTTACGCTGCACTGAAAAACAGTAGTGTACGTTCTGCCTTTTTTCAGCGTAACGTGACATAGCGCAACGGAATGGAGTGGTGTGAACATGCCCCATTCATTTTCCAATGCCCTTCCATTATCATCAGTTGAAAAACGTGAGCAGCGCAGCGGATCCAGTGTGAATGGGCCCTAATACAGGGGTGGAAAACTCCCGCCAGCCAGTCATGCTTTAACTACAAATCCCAAAATTCCCTCTGGGAGTCAAGCCTGTGGCTTTCAGAGTCGTGCAATGCCTCATGGGACTTGTAGTTCCACAAAAGCTGGAGGGCCGGAGTTGTCTACGCCTGCCCTAAGAAAATATAGAAGTCTAATTTCTAAAACAATCAGGTGATTTCTCACAAAAGGAATCATGACAAAAAACTTATGCAGGAACAAAATCTGACTAACAGTACACTGAGTTTTTTGTGTCATCAACTTCAAATACTGTCAAATAGTGTATATACCCCATCTATACAACTGTCCTAAGGGTTGTTGGCTTGTGTAAAATCGGTTTTCATGGTATTCATAGATAAACTAGAAAGTGTCAGGAATTTTTCAGAGCTGAATGTATTTTAAATGGAGGAGCTAAAGTGAGTGCCAGTATTTTGATGTACACACATGAAATTCTGTCTAGTAATCCCCACAGCAGAACAATGGCATCTTTTTATGTTATTAATAAAGGATTAAACCACGTCATTTTGAATGTCAAAGTAAAGCAACATCAGGCAGGCTTTGACTATCTTGCCAAGAATGAATAAGTAACGGCTCACCTTTGCAACGGTTATGTTAAATTGTGTGGGCTGCATACAGTGCCTACACTGTAATCCTGTAATGCTGCCAGGCTGTGTTTAGAACCTAAATACAAGGGAGTGGGGTCTGTCAAATTCAGGCTCACAATAGGGGTCAGGCTATTCATAATCCTGTAGCCTTGCCTCCATGACTTGAAATGCAGACTGGCTCAAGGCATATGGTCAGCTTCACTGATGGCAGTCAAACTGCAGACCACACAGTGCAACAGGAACATTGCAGGCTTAAGCAGTTTTCCATTAGTGTCTGATACATCATTTTATGTGCAGGCATTAGCACTTCATATATATTAAGCATATGCAAATATTGCTTGAGTAGTTCATATTTACCATTACACACTGGCTTTTCACAATAAAAAAAAATTAAAAAGCTCAGATTACACACACAGCTGAATGAGTAACACCCTTACTCTCAAAAAGATATTCAGAAAGGCTCTGCAATGTTCAGTTTCTATTGTCTGTATCCTTTGTTAAAAACCCAATACTTTTTATTTTGTAAAAGAAAAAGGCTCTGTAAAACCTTTAACATGGCTGTGCCCTGTATTAAAAGAGAACTATGGGGTCAGTGTTTTTCCCCATAGTTCTCTTAAGGGTCACGGGAGGACATATACTAGCGTCCTCCCGTCACCCAAAGCTCAGTATATAGCGAGCTGCAGCTTGCTGTACACCGAGAGCTCTGCCCCTGGGACAGATCCCGACAATACTGTCGGGATCCACACAGCTGGCTGATTGACAGCTGGCTCTGTCCCTAGATAAAAGCTGTGCCTGCCCCCTCCCCTGTCCGTTCCTCTAGTCAGCACTGGAGGAGAGGGGGGAAATCCCTGCGGGGAGCAGTGAATGACAGTCACCGCTTTCTGCAGGGAGGTGATCACAAAGTGAGCGAGCGACAGTATGCTCACTTCCCGATCAATAGAGCCGATGTGCGACAGTTTCATTGTCACAGGTCGGCTCTAACTATGAGGATGAGTGAAAATCACTTGGCTCATAGTTCTCCTTTAAATATTTATTTGAAAAATAACAAATTGTATATAACTAAAGTAAAAACAGTGTAGGTCAATAATAATAAGGAAACTATATAAAAACTGTTTAGAAAACCCAAAACAAAACCGGCAATGCTACAAACCCCGCTAACAAGCACTTAACCCTCGCAATGCACGGAGCTGCAGGGTTTTTGTTTCCACCCTGGGCTTTAAACTTTCTAAAAAAAATGGAAAAAATAAAATACCAAAAGCCATTACAGCTTCTGTTAAAATACTTTTCAATTCTAGAGCTGCACACATTTTACTAACAGGAATAAGATTTCTATGGATCAGCAGTGCACTGCGCTAAGCAAACATTATCCTCCCCCTCTGTTTGCAGTACAGCATGAAGAAAGAATGGTGAAGAGAGACATGTGGGTGGAAAAAGCATGCGTCTGGAAAAGTGAACACCTTTATGACCAATACAACTAGACTAAAGTGGATTAGAAGACAGCAGTGACAGTAATCCGCCTAAAAGATAAAGAACACACAGTGGACTGCTGCACCGTGTACTTTCTCATCTTGTATAAGAATTCTTTTTTACATGCATGTATAGGATCTAGAAAATGTATTTCACATGAAATGCAAATGGTTCCCTCGTGTTTGTGAAATACCTAGATAGCTTAGCTTTTTTATATAGTTTAGTAATAACACAAAACATCTATCTTGGATTAAAAGGTACGCTCTATTAAAAATATTAATGAGCTTTACAATAAGCAAAGGGACTACCTAGGGACTGTCTTCAGTTTTCATCCTGGCATTGTCTCTGTGCATCAGACCACCCCACCCATATTGCTACTTAAGACTTTTGGAATGTGCAGTTTCTCAGTTTCTTAAACACCAGAGAGTCCAAAAGTCCCACTTTGAGAAATGAAAAAACATGAGGGGAATTTATCAAAAATGGAGCAGACCGAATCAGAAGCAACTGTATATGGCAACCAATCAGCTTCTCTTTCATTTTCAAAGCTTAAAGTCCAGTTCCACCTCTGTAAGTGATTAGCATTTATTGTGGTAATGAAGAGGTGCAGTAATGATGTATACGTGTGCACATTTTCATGACCCACATTGCAGGTTTTCTTCATTTTAATGGAAGGTTTTATTAGGCCTGAAGCCTATAAATTCTAAATTTCCCCCACAGGAAAATCAGTCTGACACCAGGGTTGGATTGTAAAGCAGACTGTAAACAGTAGGGATGCGCCGAAAGTTCCGCCAACAAAACATATCGGCTGAAATTGAAGTACATCCATAGTTTCTCTCCTCCCTGCTGTGCACTGCTCTGTGTCCCCTTCGACACAGAGCAGCATCCAGCAGGGAGGAGAGAAACTGTCAGGAGGCTAAGCGGCGCGCTGAGGAGAGCAATGTGAGCGCCGTCACAAGAGGCCAGGCTCTCCTCCCGCACCACTCTGCTCAGCCTGTGACAGATCGGGAGAGCAGTGTGGGGACAAAGACAGCTATCACTGGAGAACGAGCCAACGGTGAGGGGGAGGAGTCCGCTGTCAAATGAGACCGAGCTCTTCTCCCCACACCGCCCGCTCAGCTTCCTGTGAGAGCTGATCCAGGATGGAGAATGGTATACAAACATTCAGTGATCACTGAATGCTTGTAAATAACGGGACATAGTATGAGTTACTATGTACCAGTTATGAATGAATAGAAAGTGATCTACATCTCTTCCTGTTCATTCATAATTGTGGACATAGTAACTCATACTATGTTCCTGTTCATTCATACATTGTTGACACTCAGTGCAGTATAGAGGATTCCTGGTCATTCAGTGCAGGGGCTGAAGAAAAAGATTAGGAATCTGCGTCCTCAATTTCTTTTTCTATTGTAAAAGGGAAATATCAGGGGTCTGTTTAGACCTCTGATATTTCACCGAAGCCTCTAACAGTGAAGTTCAAAAATAAAGATGTTTAATACAAATACAATATATAAAAAATTAAAGAGTTTAGAAAAAATAAAACAAAAATGTAAAAAAAGGCTAGGAAATTTTTTTTGCCTGACTTTTATTTACTTTTGGTTTCGGTCTCAAAATTTCATTTCGGTGCACCTCTGATAAATAGCTTTCCCCCTCCCTGTTATTTGTAACATAATTTACACACACTGCTTGCAAAACACAGAGGCAGCCACTTCCATGAGAAGTTTGTGTGTTCATATACAGCAACTGCATATGCCTGCTTCATGTACACTCTCAGCACAAGAATATAAGTGACATGTCCCTAAGAGTGGAAATTCAGATCATTAAAAATGCCCTATTTCTAACTGGTTCTGTTTAAAGTAGAAATCTAGCAAAAACTCAGTTTTTAGTTTTGGATAGTGCGGAAAGGTTAGACCCTCTGTCAGGTTTTTTAAAATAGCTATTTGGTTCTCTGCTGGGGACATTTTCTCCTACCTCCTGTACTAGGTAGAATCAGTCAATGGAACAGGAAGTGAAATGAAATATGCCTACAAGGGCATATACCACAATAAAAACCCAATAAAGCCTCAGCTCCTTTGAAAAACTATCCAAGAAACACTTTGCATAAACTACTTTTTGGTTTAGACCAAGCTTGCAACGGCAAACTGGGGACTACTAAAAATATCCATATAAATTCCTTGCTCAATTTGTATACACCAATCCCACACAGAACACAGACCATATATTGCAGTGTTTTTGTTACTGCATGTTCCAGCAGTACCTCCCATCAGATATTCTAAAGATTTTGGTGGTATGCCTTACCGAAATCTAGGAAATAAAAGTGAACCATCAAATCGGACTACCATAACACCTCACATAGCTGCACAAGAAAGGAGATCCAGTCACTTAGCGGCCAAATGACGGATGTTCAGCAACAATGACAATCAACATTATCTGGTGCTAAATTAGGTATTTTACTTTTGTCTGAAGATGGAAAAAAAAACAACAACTTACTTTGGATAGATGGGCTCATACAAATACTTGTCCTCCCCTGCAGTAACAATGTCAAAGAACAGGACATAACCATTGGCAGTCTGAGGGGAAGAAGAAAAAAAAAAAAGTATACTGAATCATGATTTGAATTAAATTAATCATCGTTTTATAAATATTGCAACATTCATTGTAAATTAATAACCGTGGAAACAGTATAATAAGCAAGCTCAATATGTTTAAAAACCGTACAAAAAACAATGATATTCCTTAAATAAAGAGGTGTGCACAGATGCAGATTCATTTTACAGATTCATTTTACAATCTCCTTTCCATCATTTTATGGCAAAAAGTACTTGTACTTACTTAGACTTGCCTAGAAAACAATAGTTTAACATTTGTGTTTTTCTACTGCCCCGATGTGCGAACCGCTTATCCTTAATGCTATAAAACGGAATACTAAAAACAATACATTCCCCATTGACAAGAACAGCTGGGTCTCGCAGAAGAATTGTATACTACGCTTTAGAAGAAAGTCAACAATGCTCAGCTGCAAGAACCCAGCAAACAGACATATTAACCCACAAAGTAAAACAGATGTAATCACAAACCAACAGCAAATGTGACTTCACAGACTCAACAATTTACAGAATCTCTGAAGTCTGACTGACTGTGGCTTACAGCAGAACAGAAGAATCGGATATGGAACAAAATGGGAGAAAGAGGGGTAAAGACACCACAGCGAGTAGGCAACAGAGCTTTCAGTTCCCCATACGTAATGGGTATGACTCAAAGGTTTGTTTTAATAGCCTTTATGCCAGTTGTTGGATAACTAGCTTGCCCCACACTGGCTATGAGGTAACACCTCATGTACGTATCCCAACAACACCTAGACCTTGGTTGCTGTCTCTCTGCACCTGTCGTACAGCTGGCCTACGCCATTCGGAACAGCTCTATACACATTTAATTAACCCTTGCAGCAGATATCAGACTAGTGCTGCAGGCTTTCAGCACTGCCAGCTCCAACTAGCTGCTACTCTGGCTATTCAGAACAGTAGTCAAGAAAAGAGGAAGAAATCAAAATTTTTGGGAGTTACTCTTGTATTTTTTTTTAAAGTTTTGGATAGAATAAGAAAACTTTTACTCCCCCTGACAAGTTTCACAGCTAATTTAGAAAGATTTCCCCTCATCTTTTGTTCTGGGAAGAACTTTTTAGTAGATCGTAAATGAGGAAAAAAAAATATGTCACAGGGAAACAAACAATAATAATAATACTTAAGAAAATTATTTACTTCTGCCCGTGTTGCTGTTTGTGAGATTTTCCCCCATTTCCTGTCCTGCAGCAGGAATCTCTCCAATGGAGCCCCCAACTGCAGTAAGGGCCCCATCACACCAGCTCCGGTGCATTCCTGCGCGATTCGCTGCTGGAACGCACTGGAGCACATCCCGGCCCGCTTCCTGCATTCATGGGCAGGAGGGGTGCGACAGTGGCATTCTTGTCACTGGCAGCGCAGGCATGCCCCCTGCCCGATTGCGATCACCCTCACACCGGAACCAGGAGGTACCTCTCCGTTTTGGTCCAGTGCAATCTGAAAAAATAGCGCTAGCAGCATTTTTTCAGATCACACTGGACCAGAACGCAGGCTTTATTTTGCCATGCGTTCTGATGACCGATCGAACTGCCGGCAGGGGGGCTGTGGTGTAATGGACTTCAATACACGCCCCCTCCCCTGAAAGCTGGCCAGGATGCGCTTCCGTGAGACTTGTATACTAGAGACCAAAAAGGCAATTTTCCCAAATCTATAGAAAATAAGGCAAAGCACAACATCCATCGACATTTTGGTTGCAACTTTAAAATATTATCTAGCAGACAAAGGGAATTCAGAGGAATGTTAATACATGGTCCATTTA
Organism: Nanorana parkeri; assembly: GCF_000935625.1. Lineage (NCBI taxonomy): Eukaryota > Metazoa > Chordata > Amphibia > Anura > Dicroglossidae > Nanorana > Nanorana parkeri. Next base: position 992,684 of record NW_017306715.1, on the reverse strand, counting down.
CACCATAGCTAGACAATAAAAACCTAGATAACGTTATATGAAGTTCATCAGCAAGAGGCAGAAAACTTTTCAGAAGGGAAGCAGCTGCCTTGCCAGAACTTTCAGATGAGAAACCACAAATGTTTTTGTTTTTTTCTTGCAAACAGAAACAGTGTAAGTTAACAAGCTACATATAAAAGGAAAGATATGGTCCTAGCAGGATCTTTCTACAGCGAGAACCAACTTGTTACAGAAGATGTCTACAATCATACACTTACATTTGTACATTTACCTAATCTTAGTGGATTTTTTTTAAGAGTAGTCCCACTAGGTCCTTTGTTCATTGGGATAGTAAAAAGGAAAAAAGTCGTTCACAGCCTAAACACAAAAAGTTAAGGGGGGGTGGGTCCCCGCAGCTTTGGTCGGGCAGCAGAGGAAGCTGGAAGGAGGGGGGTGGGTCCAGATCCCCACAGTTCTGGTCGGGCGAGGGAAGAAGCGGGGTCCCCTAAGTTTCGATCCGGCGGTGGAGGAGGCCAGGGACCAAAGCAGCACTGGTTCGGCGGTGGAGGCGGCCAGATCCAGCAGCGGGCGGATCCAGCTGACAGCAAATGTCGACAGGAGGCAGGCAAGAGGATCACACTGTGCTTTTAAAAGGGACCCTGTAGAGCCAAGCATAGATTCTGCACAGCCCACCTGAGTGCTGGGCGAGTGCATCCCTAAAAAAATAAAACCCTTAAAGTGAAATTAAACCTTCCTTTTTTTTTTTCCTTCTTCTTTGTATATAAGGGAGGCACAGATCGTGTCCAGATCTGTTCTTATTTTTTTTTTTTAAAGGTTTAAATTCCTTGTTTTCTAGTGGAACCCCACATCACTGTCTCCCCCAACCCCTGCACGGGTGCAGCCAGTAGCTAATCGGCTGCGATGGAGGCTCCTGTGCATGTTCCTGCAGTGGCTGTGTGCATCTATGGACACATACTTAGCCCTGCGGCAGGCCACGCCCACCCCTCGCAGTCCAAAAAGTTATTGATGTCAGAAGGCTCCTCTGCCCCCAACCTCCTCCCCCACAACCAGGAAGTTTGGGACGGAAGATCGCTGCGGGGACCGGCGGCGGTGAACATGGGGCGCTGACAGTTAAGTGGGGTGGGGGAGTCCAAAGGTACTGAGCATTTTTACCTTAATGCAGAGAATGCTTTAAGGTAAAAAATGCCCAGACCTTAATACTACTTTCATTTTTAAATCAGTGTAATTTCTTAGTGATCCAAAACTTCTGAATGCTAGTATGTGGGTGTGAATAACACACATACATACTGTATATACACAGCGCCCCCCCCCCACCCCCCCGACCATGCTAAAAGTAGTAAGGACCGCCCATGAATTTGAAACAAGATCCTGAGAATTGTGTTCTCACTGCCAAGACATGGGTTGTATTGTTTTACATTTCCATGAAAGATGGGCATAGTCTCCGTGATAAAATATTTAAAATGCACTCACAGAAGAAAACTATTTCTGGAAAAGGAGTGTCATATTAAACTGTGCACATTACGTTTTACAAAAATCATGTTTTATAACAATACACTCGATCTGAAGCAATTACTTTTGTGCTCCTTTAAAAACATATATAAATTATTTGTCTGACTGTGTGCACTTCATGATGCTGCTCTCAATGACCTTTCAAATGCATACCAAACACTCTTGGTAAGATTTCAAAGTACTGAAAAGGGAAAATAAAGCTCTCGCTGGCTCAAAATTGATGGAACGCCTTTAACCAGTTGACATCCGCGGTGTTAAACCCCCTTCCCATCCAGGCCATTTTTCAGTATTCAGCGCTGCGGTACTTTAACTGACATTTATTCCGTCATGCAGCGCTGTACTGAAATGAATTTTATACCCTTTTTTGGGGACAGATAGAGCTTTCTTTTGGTGGTATTTATTCACCACTGGGGGTTTTATTTTTTTACTATATTAAGAAAAAATTACCGAAATTTAAAAAAAAAAAAAAGTTTCCCCTATATTAAATGATAAAACATTTATTATTACCCAATTTTTTGGTAAAATATAAAAGATGGGGTCACGTCGGGTAAAAAGACACTAAACATGTCAAGCCTTAAAATTGCGTGCGCGCACGAAACCTCAAAAAACGATAATACCCAAAATTGGCCCTAGGCGACGCTTTAAAAGCTGTTACCGCTCATCAGTTTAGTGTTATCAGTGATTGATGGCCCTAAAATGATTGCTCTCACTGTGACGTTCGCGGCGATATGTAACATGTGTAGCGCAATTGTAATTTTTGCGCGCTGGGGCACCGGACGCGTATTTACGTTTATAGGCGCGTAAACGTGGGGGTGGGGGAGTTAAACATTTTGGGGGGGTTTTTTCCCCTTTTTTTATATGTGGCTTTTATTTTATTTTATTTTTTTATGTGTTACTTTTCTTTTTTTTTATTTATATTTTTTTTTTTGCACTTATTGTTATTGCTATTATATAGGGGGATAACAACCCCCTATATAATAGCAAAGGCACACTGACAGGTCCTCTTTATGGAGATATTAGGGGTCTCTAGGACCCCTAATATCACCTATGGACCCCAAAAGAAGCTGATAAAGCAGAGATCTGCTTTATCAGCTTCTTCTCTCTCCAGATGACTGACAGGTGAATGCGGAAGTGATGTAACACAAAGGTGAGGGGTCAGGGGTGGAAAAAAAAAAACCGTAAGCGCCGACGAACGAGCACATATAGGCGATCGGCGGGCTATGGACCCGCTGATCGCCTATATGTGAAACACCCGGTACCGGGTGTTCGCATTGGACGGGTCTTTTCTGCCCGTGCGTGCCCGCTAGGGGGCGGGCGCAAGCAGAAAAAAATTGCCGTCTGGAGACGGCAACCCGCAGATGCTGCAGTGCCGTCCGTCCGTTTTTTTACTACGGGCGGACGGCAAGAGGTTAATGGAACTATGGTGCATTTCCACCGAGTACATAATAATCTGAAGTATTATAGGAAAGGTTACCTGTAAGAAAAGATTGAGGTGACTTTTTACAAGTTTGCTTTATTTGTAGATTTTCCATCTATGCATCAGACAAATACATTTACTAGCCTTGCTGATTGCACATTCCAAACCCTTGTGGGAAGACTTCCCAGAAGAGGGGAGGCCATGATAGATGTAACGGGGAAAGGCGATGCAACTTCCGGTATCAACACACATTCGGCCCTATAGCCCTCATCTAAAGTAATGTGCAAACGTTTTAGGCAGGTGTGGGAAAATGCTGTAAAAGGAGGAATGTTTTCAGAAATAAAGTGTAAATAGTTAATTTTTTAATTAATTCACAAAATGGAAAGTAAATTAACAAAAAAAAAACTTTTGCACAGTACAGTACATACTGGTTAAAGTTTGTTTTAACCAGTTTAAAAAAAAAAAAAGCCTATAACTAAATTCTCTCTCTCTCTCTACCGAGTTTCCCCGAAAATAAGACCTACCCCGAAAGACCTAGCACTATCTTTAGAGATTCCTGTAATATAAGACCCACCCCGAAAATAAGACCTAGTTCGGTGGTAGGGGGCGCACATGTATTGCTGCATTCAAGCAGCAAGCCAGGGGTCCGAGAGTAACATTCATTTATATGAGCAGCTGGTCTCCTGAAGTCTGCATGTATAAAACATGTCAAGGGCCGCAAAACATTTCATGCATACCCGGCGGGGACAGACCTCCGCGCCGCTGCTCCCGTACGCCAGCCCGCCCACACACACACACACACACACACACCTGTCTGCCTCGGCTTTTACGGTACATAGAGAGCTGCCGCTGAAAACTACATTTCCCAGCAGGCAGCGGCACAGCGCGGAATGGCCAGTGGGGTCGGAATGAGGAAAAAAATATAAGACAGGGTCTTATTTGCGGAGAAAGACGTTATACCCAGTATTTCACAGAAATTAGTACACCCCTCACATGTTTGTAAATATTTTATTATATCATTTCATGTGATGACACAGAAGAGATGACACTTTGCTACAATGTAAAGTAGCGAGTGTACAGCATGTATATTAGTGTACATTTGCTGTCCCCTCAAAATAACTCAACACAGCCATTAATATCTAAACCGCTGGCAACAGGAGTACACCCCCTAAGTGAAAATGTCCAAATTGGGCCCAAAGTGTCAATATTTTGTGTGGCCACCATTATTTTCCAGCACTGCCTTAACCCTCTTGGGCATGGAGTTCACCAGAGCTTCACAGGTTGCCACTGGAGTCCTCTTCCACTCCTCCATGACGACATCATGGAGCTGGTGGATGTTAGAGACCTTGCGCTCCTCCACCTTCCGTTTGAGGATGCCCCACAGATGCTCAATAGGGTTTAGGTCTGGAGACATGCTTAGCCAGTCCATCCCCTTTACCCTCAGCTTCTTTAGCAAGGCAGTGGTCGTCTTGGAGGTGTGTTTGGGGTCATTATGTTGGAATAATGCCCTGCGGCCCAGTCTCCGAAGGGAGGGGATCATGCACTGCTTTAGTATGTCACAGTACATGTTGGAATTTATGGCTCCCTCAATGAACTGTAGCTCCCCAGTGCCAGCAGCACTCTCACCACCATGCTTGACTGTAGGCAAGACACACTTGTATTTGTACTTCTCACCTGGTTGACGCGACACAAGCTTGACACCATCTGAACCAAATAAGTTTATCTTGGTCTCATCAGACCACAGGACATGGTTCCAGTAATCCATGTCCTTAGTCTGCTTGTCTTTGACACACTGTTTGCGGGCTTTCTTGTGCATCATCATTAGAAGAGGCTTCCTTCTGGGACGACAGCCATGCAGACCAATTTGATGCAGTGTGCGGCGTATGGTCTGAGCACTGACAGGCTGACTCCCCACCCCTTTAACCTCTGCAGCAATGCTGGCAGCACTTATACGTCTATTTCCCAAAGACAACCTCTGCATAAGACGCTGAGCATGTGCACTCAGTTTCTTTGGTCGACCATGGCAAGGCCTGTTCTGAGTGGAACCTATCCTGTTAAACCGCTGTATGGTCTCTTGGCCACCGTGCTGCAGCTCAGTTTTAGGGTTTTGGCAATCTTCTTATAGCCTAGGCCATCTTTATGTAGAGCAACAATTCCTTTTTTCAGATCCTTAGAGAGTTCTTTGCCATGAGGTGCCATGTTGAACTTCCAGTGACCAGTATGAGAGAGTGAGAGCGATAACACCATATTTAACACACCTGCTCCCCATTCGCACCTGAGAGCTTGTAACACTAACGAGTCACATGACACCTGGAAGGGAAATGGCTAATTGGGCCCAATTTGGACATTTTCACTTAGGGGTGTATTCACTTTTGTTGCCAGCGGTTTAGACATTAATGGCTATGTGTCGAAGTATTTTGAGGGGACAGCAAAGTACACGGATATACAAGCTGTACACTCGCTACATCACTAGTGTCCTGAAAAGATTGGTGAAAATGATTGGCGCTGGTGAAAACAATCACAAAGCACACTAGAGGACTTGGTCATCAGAAACTGTAGAACCAGCACATGATGATCTTCCAAAGAAATTCAAACTTTATTCCCCACGCATCTATACGAACCCTTTGACGCGTTTCGGCCTTACCTGGCCTTATTCAAAGCTGGTAGTGATCTAACGCCAACCCCACTAAAATAGCACGCCACGCAGGGCAGGGAGAAACACTTCTGAGCACCTGTATCTAATAAACAGTCCATATGATTACATTAAAAACATGGCAGAGGAAAAGAGGAGAGTACACACTTCAGAATTATGGGTCAGACCCAGCTAACTTATCTCTTCAAACCAGCAAACTTCATGGGCCTGTGCGGTGAGATGGGTATTAACTGTTTTATTTGCAGGGAGGTCTTTTTCAGTTTTATTAAAATGGTGACAATGTCACTTTAAAACACACTGGTATGATAAGTTACATTTAGTTAATCACATACACATCTAAAGGCTTCAAAAAGGCTACAGTTGTCCCTTTAAGGATTTTTTGTTCCCCTGGCTCCTTTGCTGAATAACAGGAAGCTGAGGATGGAAAGAAATTTGAAACCCTCCATTTCTTTGCTCCTTCAGTTTAGCAGCTGCAGTTCTGCGCCAAACTCTTGTGTTGGTAGTTCATGACTGCTAGCTTGTCCTTTAAAGCAGATTTACAGCTTGCCCTTTACCAAGGCTTTAAAGTCTCTAATAATACGTTCTTAGCAAGCTTGGCATTGCTTGGCAGTAGAAAAAAATATATAATGCTACATTTATTCTAAAATTCCAGTGTCTCTTGATAATACTGGAACAATGCCATTGTGGATCTAGGCATATACTTCAGCAGGTTCTTTTTATTTTGTTACACATTTCATATTGGAAAAAAAAAATTGCATCACTTGATGTAAGCACTCAAAAAACGGCGTGTGGCATACATAAAAAAATACATTACCAGATCTGCCGCACTTTGTCTATTTAACTCTTAACCACAATTTAAATTTGCTACATTCCTGAACTGACCACAAGACTCAGAGTAGGTAACTGCAGGGAAAGGTTTATACCACAAGCTGCCAGCTAATCAGGAATTTATATATAGGTCTGAGACACAAGTGCATTCTAAATTTGTTATGCATTCTTTGGTTAAAAGATAGAGACATTCCTCGCCAAAAGAGTTGGCTGGGCACGGTATTGTCCAAACAAAAATTCAATATGTACAAGAATTCTCAAAACAGAATTATTTTAGTCAAATATTATTACTGCCCCAAACCGAAGAGCTCATTAAATCAGATTTCTTCCCTTTGGACCTTGTGAAGTCAGCTCATATAAAACATAGCAGTCATCTGGTCTTCCTAACACAAGGAGGAAATTACCTCATGAGGTTTGCCATCCGGCTTTACCTGACTGTGCCCCCAATCAGATGCAAGAAATACCAAAAGATGACTGCATATTGTATTTCCTGCATAGAAACAGAAGCTGAATCAACACCTCCTCAACTATACTCATACACCACCTTAGTTTCTGCATACTTATTTGTTCCTGGGGATTCTACAACTAAAATAAGGAAAAAGGTCATCCACAACATAAAAAAGGAGATTTTCAGCTTATTCCCAAATGAAAATGCTCATAGAATAAACCAGAGAAAAATCACACAGGTCAAGCCAAGTGGTCAGTCTGTTTCTAAACACCGCATGCACCATAGTAATCCTGCTCGCTTTATTTTAAGCAAACTGTTCATGCAGTACTTGTATTGCTGCATAAAATTGACAGTGCTGTGAAAATTAAAAATAAATAATAAACATCTGAACGTTCATGCACAAAATGAGTATTCAATTAACTAAATACACGCACACACCCCCAAAAAACGCTGAAATCCACAGTTAAAATAAACAATAAATACAAAATGTGTTCCATCACAATGGACCTAGGACAAAACTGGACCAGCGAAGAATACAGTGCAGCTAAGCAATACAACCTGATCCAGGATCTCAGCGAAGAATACACTGCAGCTAAGCAATACAGCCGGGTCCTGGACCTCAGCAAAGAATACACTGCAGCTAAGCAATACAGCCGGGTCCTGGACCTCAGCAAAGAATACACTGCAGCTAAGCAATACAACCTGATCCAGGATCTCAGCGAAGAATACACTGCAGCTAAACAATACAGCCGGGTCCTGGACCTCAGCAAAGAATACACTGCAGCTAAGCAATACTGCCTGATCCTGGACCTCAGCAAAGAATACAGTGCAGCTAAGCAATACAGCCTGATCCTGGACCTCAGCAAAGAATACACTGCAGCTAAGCAATACAACCTGATCCAGGATCTCAGCGAAGAATACACTGCAGCTAAACAATACAGCCGGGTCCTGGACCTCAGCAAAGAATACACTGCAGCTAAGCAATACAACCTGATCCAGGATCTCAGCGAAGAATACACTGCAGCTAAACAATACAGCCGGGTCCTGGACCTCAGCAAAGAATACACTGCAGCTAAGCAATACTGCCTGATCCTGGACCTCAGCAAAGAATACAGTGCAGCTAAGCAATACAGCCTGATCCTGGACCTCCGCAAAGAATACACTGCAGCTAAGCAATACAGCCTGATCCTGGACCTTGGCACAGAATACACTGCAGCTAAGCAACACAGCCTGATCCTGGACCACAGCAAAGAATACACTGCAGCTAAGAAATACAACCTGATCCAAGATCTCAGTAAAGAATACACTGCAGCTAAACAATAAAGCCTGGTCCTGGACCTCGGCACAGAATACACTGCAGCCAAGCAATACTGCTTTAACCTGGACCTCAGCGAAGAATACACTGCAGCTAAGCAATACTGCCTGGTCCTGGACCTCAGCACAGAATACACTGCAGCTAAACCATACAGCCTGATCCTGGACCTCAGCGAAGAATACACTGCAGCTAAGCAATACATCCTGGTCCTGGACCTCAGCACAGAATACACTGCAGCTAAACCATACAGCCTGTTCCTGGACCACAGCACAGAATACACTGCAGCTAAGCAATGCAGGCTGGTCCAGAACCAACCCTGTGACTGAACAATAAAAAAAGAGGTCATCCTGTATTCTCCTCTCCTATGTATGATCACTAGATGGATTGCACAGTGCTGTCAGTCTAACAGAAATAACCACTAACTCTTCCCCCTTCTCCCAATGTTAGGGGGATATAATAATAATAAATGTTATGATTACATAACAGGATTACATTTTCTTATACATGATTGGAGCTCAGCTTTACAGAAACTTTGTCACAGGGGCAAACTGCTGCATGTATGAAGTTTAGGCACCTAGGAGGTACATATACACATACACATATATACAGGGCTTGAAAAATTTGATGGTGTCTTACCAGTCAGTCAAAAATGTCACCAGTCAGCATGAGCGGACTATAGCCTTGCAATTTATGTTAAAAATTTTGGGGGACAGATAGAGCTTTCTTTTGTGACCCCACGGGTTGTTATTTTATTTTTTACTATATAATGAAAAAAGTACCATAGATGTAAAAAAAAAAAAAAAAAAAAAGTTTCCCTACATTATGTTATAAAACATTTATTCTTACCCATATTTTTAGTAAAACATAAAAGTCGGGGTCACGTCGGGTAAATAGACACCAAACATGTCAAGCCTTAAAATTGCGTGCACCCGCAAAAAACACCCATAGGCGACGATTGAAATGCTTTTACTGCTCATCACTTTAGTGTTATCAGTGATTAATGGCTCTAGAATTATTGCTCTCACTCCGACGTTTGCGGCGATATGCAACATGTGCGGCACAATAGGCACAATCGCCGTTTTCATACGTAGGTGCACCCGACGCATATCTCCGTGTGTATGTGGGGGGCGGGGACTTTAAAAAAAATTTTCTTTTTTAATTTTTTTTTATGATTCTTTCATTTTTGTATTACTTTTTTTTTTTTACACAACTTTATTGCTATTACATGGGGGGGCTAAGAAGCCCCCTATGGGATAGCCAATTTACATGACAGGTCCTCTGTATGGAGACATCAGGGGTCTCCAAGACCCCTAATGTCACCTAGGGACCCCCAGAGAAGCTGATGAAGCAGAGATCGGCTTCATCAGCTTCTCTAGCTGGAGAGTGACACTGAATGCAGGAAGTGATGTAATATACATCACTTCCTGCATTCGGGGACTGAGAGGAGATCAAAGGGAGTTCGTAAACTGAACTCCCTTTGAGATCCTGTCACAGAGCCGTGCCGGTCCTGGCTGCATCGGGCACAGCGGATCCCGGGACCGGCAGGGACAGCTGCTAATACAAGCGATCGAGCGTCTATAGAGATGCTCGATCGCTTGACTGTGTTAAGCTCCCGGCCGACCATGTAATTACAACGGCCGGCCGGGAAGTTGCTCGTCGGGCTCCACCGTCCTCTCGTCACAGATGAGTGGATCTCTCTCTCTCTCTCTCCCTCCCTCTGTCTCTCCCTCTGTCTCTCCCTCTGTCTCTCCCTCTGTCTCTCCCTCTGTCTCTCCCTCTGTCTCCATGCATGCATGCGAGATAGGGACCTTAGATTGTAAGCTCCTTGAGGGCAGGGACTGATGTGAATGTGCACTAATTTGCTGCAAAAATTGTCAGCGCTATAATTAAATGTCAGATCAGGTACCAGTCAGCATGGTTCCCAATCATATGATCACTTTTATGGTGCCAGCTGAACGGACATTGTGCCTTGCACAGAGAAAAGCCATTTTTCCGGAAAATTTAGCTGGCTGTGGCTAATAAAATGAAGTGCAACGAGATAATAAAAAAAAAAAAAAAAGTTAGAAGCAGTGGATTTTTTTTTTTACTACCCTTGCAGTGGGGCTATCACTTTTTAACCTACAGAGTTATGGGGCCTCCCACATCTTCAAACACAGACCAAATTATGATAATGATGGTAGAGAGAACACTGTACTCCTCGGCAATAAACTGCCGGTCAAATCTCAATGGGAAGCAGTTATAAAGCAAATTGGCAGCACTATTAGACACAAATCAGCCTCAAAGTTTGCAAAGCCTATGCAACACTTCCTCTATGTATTCACGCCCCTGAGCCTGTAATCCGAGGCAGCCAACTGCAACTGATTTGCACAGGTTTGCGACAGATTTATCACTGTAGATGACAGATTTTTCACTCTAAACAGACGCAATTAGAAGTATTCAGGGGCAGGTTCCTATCTGTTGCAGAGCTACTTTAGAGCAGCCAAAAGAGAAAATTATGATGCTGTAACCTTGTATCAAATCTGTCACAAAATCTGTCTTACTGCTCCTGTTTATCAATTCTGCCAAACTCAATGCTAAATTTCTGCCATTTAATTCCGTTAGGCTCTGTTTAGACGGGCAGTAAAATAAGGCGGGTGATCCGCAGTTTTACTTCTCTCCAGCCACCTGCTGCAACGTTAGATTGCGGCCAGAGAGTGCTGTATACGGTATATTGCAGTTTTGCTATATTGTTGTTTTCAACAGTGTCATGTAGCAAAGGAAAACAGCCATATAGCCATCTATGGTATTCAATCATATTCATGTAAATAAACTTAAGTAAACCCAAAACCTCATGCATTTTGCTGCATTGCTAGTTTCAGATCACTGTTCCCAACTTTTTGGCCAATATTAATACTGTAGTATTAATTCGGTGCTATTGAGAGTACACACAGCCATTTAAAAATCAGTCCTGGTCTCCAAAGAACACCACAATCTAATGTCCCTACCACATACACCATACAGCCAGATTGGAAGGAAACCAAGAAGAAACCCAGGAAAAAACACAGGGAGAACATGAAAACTCCATTTAAAAACTCCCTCTAGGGATTCAAAACCAGGATCCAGAGCTGCAAGAGTGCTACACACATTCTTTGCATATGAAAACCCATTATGCTTAGGTCAACTAGGCAGTCAGAACATCTGTAATTTATCCATCTTGAATATTGAGGTTTTAAACTTTTTACTACTCATTAATGTAAGGCGTGAAAGAAATGGATTATTAATGTAAGGCGTGAAAGAAATGGATTATTAATAAACCCCTTGTGACAGCAATAAAATGGAAAAAGAAAAAAGGGTTAAGAAATGTAAATCATATTTAAATAAAATGAATGCACACACGCACACACACACACACCCACACACCCACACACACACGTAGACTGCATCCGTGTATGCAAGTGATTGCCCAACATATATTGAGTATCACAGCACATGCCAAAGTTTTGGATTTAGGGTTAACTCTAAACTCATGCGCGGTAATGGCTTTACCTATTGATCATTTTGGGTACCATATTTTCTGCCATTTCACGGGCGCACACACAGATTTCAGACTTGACATATTTGGTACCTATTCTACGCAACCTCATCTTTTCTAAAAAAAAAAAAAAAAAAATTGAGTTTATAGGAACTAAAATTAATGTGTGCATTTTTTTCCTGAAAATATAACTTTGATAAACCGCTGTGGAAATACCATGGAACGTAAAATATTGCAACTCCCATCTTTTTATGCTACAGATTTTAGAAAATATATACTTGTTTTGAGGTTTAGGTAATTTTTGGCCATAGATGCAGATTTTAACATTTGAATTAAAAAATGAAAATAAATTGCTCCAGAACCAAGGTAGTTAAAAAGCTAGTAATGCAACATTCAGACTACAGAAGTATGTATACAGAAGACAAAATACTGAAAGTATACAGAAGCCAACATTTAGTATAAAGCAGAGGAGGAGGATTAAAACTGCTTTTTTTGTGGGGGGTTGCCATTGTATCTCATTAGGAAAATCCCCCTTCACTTCCTGTCCTGTAGACTCAACAGCAAGTGAAAGGTTGTCTTTCAAATGTGAGGGATATATCTCCTCCGTTGTCACAGGAACATGTGATCACACTAGAAGAATTCCCATCTATTACTGTTCTGGTGGCAACTCGAAATTTTGTGACATTAGTGACCAGGATAGTTAGAGAGGGTGAAGATCCGCAATGGGGACACAAACAGCAATAAAAACTGACAGTGATTGCACTCTTTCCAACAACAACAAAAAAAGTTTTGCCTTGGGTCATACATAACTGAAAGCACGGGAATGTGGTTTTATATTCAAATGCAATACTAATGAACCGATCATATCAACCTGTAGAACCTCTAATACGGCTCTCACTTTCACAAGCCATTAAAATAAGATATTTGAGTACCTAGAGCAAGGGCAGGCAACCTTGGCACTCTAGCTGTGGTGAAACTACAAACCCCTTCATGCTTCTGCGAGTCATTACTTTGGCTGTGTCTTGCAATGCCTCATGGGACTTGTAGCTGCAGCTGGAGTGCCGAGGTTGCCTACCCCTGATCTAGAGAACAGTACATTAGGAAGGCACCATGAAGTTTGATAACATTTCTTACAATACATACAGAAGGAGGAACATATTTTCACACCAAAGCAAAGCAGGTCTCTACACTGTTGCTTTCTATATGAATGAAGCATATTTAAAAACTGGTTATTCAACTAACTCATCAGATACATTTCAAATATGTAAACAATAAAAGGGAAGTATAGTGGTGTGTTCTTATACTACAGTTGTTTTTTCTGTTAATGTCTTTTATATACAGTGCATTCAGAAAGCATTCACTTTTTTCAATTTGGATATGTTGCATCCTGATACTAAAGTTGTTTCAATTCTTTTTTTCTTTCTCATTAGTCTACACTCAGTACCCCATAATGACAAAGTGAAAACAGAATTCTAGAAATGTCTGTGAATTTATTGAAAAGAAAAAAATTGAAATCTCACATGTACTGAAGTATTCAGACCCTTTACTCAGTACTTTGTTGTAGCACCTTTGGCAGCAATTACAGTGTCGAGTTTTTTTGGGTATGACGCGACAAGCTTTGCACACCTGGATTGGGGGATTTTCTGCCATTCTTCTTTGCAAATCCTCTCAGGCTCAGTCAGGTTGGATGGGGACCATCAGTGGGCAGCCATTTCATGTCCAATCAATTTAAATTTACCACAGGTGAACTCTAATCAAGGTGAAGAAATATTTCAGCAACGATCAAGAGAAATGGGAGGCACCTGAGCTAAATTTCAAGTGTTGTTGCTAGGGCTGCAATCAACTAATCGATTATGAGAATAGTTGTCAACTATTCTCATTATTGATTAGTTGGTTGGATCCCCTAGATTTCCTCCATGCTGGAAGGAGGGCACAGCAAGCAGTGGGCGGGTGCAATAGCCACCCTGTTATTGGCTATTGCAATTTGAAATAGCTAATAGCAGGCTGGTTATTGCACGAGCCCACTACCTGCTGTATTTACATTCAGCTGCCGTCCGCGGAATCTTGCCACTGGCAGCTGTCATTCCCTGGGTGAAGCTATTCAAGCGCCATGTGCTTACAATACAATGATTAAAAAAAGTTACAAAAAAAAGGTAATTTTCGGTTTTAGCATGACAAATTCTGCTGCGGGAGGTGCATTGCAGTGCCAATAATTTCAATGGCACCTCAAATGCGCCTCACACCCAGTGTTAATCGCCTGCACTGGAACGCACGGTACCGCAATGCTGTGCAGAGCAATTGCAAAAAATTGTGCACACAGTTTTATTCAGAAGTAAACTTTAAGTTTGGAAAACTGCATTTGTGTATTTTAAATTGAGGATGGTATTACATTTTTTTTTAAATCCGATTAATCGAAAAAAACAAAATACAACTGGCCAACTAATCGATTATGAAAATAATCATTAGTTGCAAACCTAGTTGTTGCAAAGGGCCTGAATACTTATGACAATGTGATATTTCAGTTTTTCCTTTTTAATTTACAGACAGACATTTCTAAAATTCGGGGGTACCGAGTGTACATTGAGGAAAAAAAAAAAGAATTTAAAACAACACCTTCCAACATAACGACAACTATCCTAAGCACACAGCCAAGACAACACATGAGTGGCTTTGGGACAACTTTGTGAATGTCCTAGAGTGGCCCAGCCAGAGCCCTCAGTTGAACCCTATTGAATATCTCTAGAGAGACCTGAAAATGGCTGTGCATCGACGGTCCCCATCCAACCTGACTGAGCTTGGTTGGACCAGCAAAGAAGAATGGCAGAAAATCCCCCAATCCAGGTGTGCAAAGCTTGTCACGTCATACCCAAAAAGACTTGAGGCTGTAATTGCTGCCAAAGGTGCTACAACAAAGTACTGAGCAAAGGGTCTGAATACTTCAGTACATATGAGATTTAAATTGTTTCTTTTTATTAAATTCCCAGACATTTCTAGAATTCTGTTTTCACTTTGTCATTATGGGGTACTGAGTGTAGATTAAGCCCTCATTCCCACTGTAATCGGCCCGCGCGTACAGCTCCGTACCAAGCAGCTCCAGGGAAGGACAGGTGCTGCGTCTCATTAGTACAAACTCGTTCTGCCTGATGAAGGGGATCCTGTGTGACCCCGAAATGTTGCAATAAGTGTACTGTTTACTGTTGCATGAAACGTCAATAAAGAGAAGTTTTTCTACTTTGGAGTGCCGGTGTCCATAACTTCTTATACTCATTAGTACACAGCCCCCGTCCTTCTCTATGGGACTATGTACGCCCTGCACGGCCGCGTGGCTGAGCGTACTCGTACGCTGACAGGATGGATCCTGTCTGCGTCCGAGCCAGAAAACACGCACCCCTACGGACCTGCACTTGAGGTGAGCGTAGGGGGGAGTACGGCCACGTAGTCCCATAGAGAAAGACGGTGGCTGCGTACTAATCACACACAGCACCTGTCCTTCCCGGGACCTGCTCGAAACGGCCATGCACGCAGCACGGAGCTGTACATGCGGGACGATTACAGTATGAATGAGGGCTAAAGAGGAAAAAAAGAATTTAAACAACTGTTGTATTAGGCTGCAACATAACCAAATTGAAAAAAAGTGAAGGGGGGTCTGAATACTTTCTGAATGCACTGCAAGTATTGAGAATGCCAGTTCCCATTTATAAATGGTACAAAACACTATACAAGTAGACTTGCACAGAAACTTGTCACCACAAGGTGTCTAGCCAATGGCTTACCTAAGGGCCAGTTCACACCATATGCAGTTGTGATGCAGTCCGTTTATTTTGACTGCTGCAGTCAAAATACATCACAATGCTTTCCTGTGCGTTCACACCATTGCAGTCAGTTCGACTGCAGTCAGAAAAAGTACTGCTTGTCCGACTTTACCTGCATCTAACTGCACTAAACGCATCAAAACACTGAAACACAACGGACTGCATACAAAAAAAAACCAAAAAACAATTGATTGTGGCATCATCCAGGGGAAAAAACGCATCACAAACGCATCAAAACGGATCGCAGTGCAACTGACCAGACACACGCAGTTGTGATGCAGTTTCTGGTGTGAACTAAGCCTAATACTTAGGGCAGTGTATTGCCCCCTACCATCCATTTATTTGTTTTCCTCCACCCTTTTCCTTGTATACTGTACATTTCAAAATGTAACAAACTTATCTTGTGTAGGTGAATGCCCAAAGAAACCCTTAGGAAACAATCACAATTCTACACACACCCTAAAAACCATTACATTTAGTAATTTAGCTAATACCTAGCTGTATTAACTGATGTTTTATACCTTCATGGAGTTCAGCTGAAATCCCTTAATATGAAACCTAACACAATGAAAAAGTGCAACTGAAGCCCAAACTTCAGTGGAGAGGGATCAGAACATCGGTCTGGTTTTTATTACTGCCTGTGTCCTCGTAAAAGGTGGCCATACACTTTACAACCATCGCAAGACCTTAGTCTTGCGATGGTTGTAAAGTGATTAAAAAAACGTTAGCTCTGCCCATCTTGGACAGGCAGATCGTACTCTCGATCATCGCAAGCCTGCCCCCCTGAGGGGCGGGCTTCCCATGACCGCAATGCTGAACGGGCAGTGTGTGCGTGCGCACACCGGCCCGTTCGGCATTTGTCTCCTGAGCACCGTTCAAACCAGCGTGCTCCTTAGACAAAAGACGTGCAACCGTACAGTAGAAACGGTCGCACGTCTTCGTTCACACTGCTCGATTCTCGTACGATCGCGGGATTTCCCGCGATTCTCGTACGAGAATCGAACAGTGTATGGGCACCTTATGGGAGATTCAGCCCTCTTATTTATTCTGGAGATTTATCACTGAAAGAAAAAGAAAAGCCTACATTTTGGGTTGTCATCAGAACAGGAATAGATGGGAAATCTTTTAATAGGGTCACTAGTTCTGGTCACCAGGGATTTTTTTGGTTGCACACTGAATAAAATATTCAGCATATATAGGAAGTTAGGAAGCGTTTTGAGAATTATGAATCAGACTTACCGCAATCACAATAACACTGCTGTCTGGCCTCCATTCTGACAGCTTGTATGCTCCAAACTGGGCTGCTGTCTTCGCCGACTCCTTGTAACTGGCTACTAGCACACTGGGCTAAAACACAGAAGAAAAAAAAATGGTTAAGGAATATACAGTGTGTATGTGATTATATATACACTAAAATATATCTTTCCACTCCACAACTCACTACCTCAGTGTATTTGCAGTGAGAGGGAATCTGTTAGAAGCCGGGCTTCTAACAGCTCTAAGCAGGAATTGCTGGTATCCTGATACCTTTTGCTGTGGTTCAGGCCCCCAGAGAAGCGGAAGAAACCACTGCAAGGATTGCAGCAGGTCAGCACCTTCACAGGCTGGTACAAGTGATCGGACAGCTCTACAGCTACCCAGATCACTTGTACTCTAAAGCTCTCCGCCTGCTGTAAAAACCGATCCCAAGATCACAGCTGCAGCAGCAACCATGACCTTGGTATCACCACTTCAAGATCAATGTCAATGTACGTCCTATAATTTTATATATATATATAAAAATTTTCAAATATTTTTTGATGTAAATGCAGCTGTGCGCATGGGCCTATATCATACAATACTATTGCTTTCAGATCTGTAAAATAAAACTATTTGATTTATGGATCAGAATGCAGAGTTTTTTTTGCTGACGTGCATGAGCCAGAAGGGTAAAAAGAGCTGCCCAATGACAAGGATGCACTAGTACTAACACTGTTTGTGTGCCTGAAGTTCAGCTTTAATGTTAATAGTCTGGGCAAAGGTGTTAAGAAAGAGAATCAAGCAGTGGTACAAAAATTGTTTTGTTGACATTTTTTTTATTTTGGTAGCAAGTCAATTCTGTGGGGTAACAGGTTCTGCACCAAGATACATGATGGACTCAAAGAACACATGGTATCATTATGAACAAGTAGCACCAACTTACTCTACCCATCTACAGGGAATAGTGTCCCTTTTGCCTCGGGCCTGGTTCACACCTAGGCATTGTATTGCGTGGATTCAGTTGTGCGATAACGCGTAAAAAAAACCCACAAAAATCCATACCAGACAGTGACCACAGTTCCAAGTGTTGCGTCACGCAAAAAAGATGCAGGAGCAATTTTCAGGTGGATGTCGCGTGGTTTCGGTCCCATAGACATCTCTATGCATTAAGAACCGCGTGGCAAATCAGTCTGCGGTGGATCAGAGACTGGCACCAATGCTGGAGGGACTGCTGAATAGAAGTGGAAGGAAGAAGGTGTTCGGATCCAGAGGCATCATTTAAGGAAAGTCCTTAAAAGCAGCATGGAGGAGGGGGGAGTCGATGAGAAAAATATTTGTGACTTTAATGCCACTTTAAAAAAAAGGTACTTGAAAGCATTTTTAAGATTTAACTGCTGAGTTTAGTGTCACTCTAAAGAAAAACGATAAAAGATTAAATGGACCAACATAAATTGTGGTGCTCCTGCAAAAGCTGGCTATGGCAACAAAATCGGTAGAGGGCATCAATGGCGTGTCTGGGGAAAAGGAGTAGTAGAAGGCTTGTGTTCATAAGAGGTGTGCTGTATTATGCGCATCAAAGCTCTCCACCTTGTTCTGTGCCCATTACATTATAGTCTCCCTGTTACGCTGTAAATATACTGGATTACATATCCAAAACTGCTCTGGCACAAAAGAGTTCATATACAGCCAAACTTTTATTCAACCTCATTAAAACGGAGAAAGTCCTGGCAGCAGTATCAATATACAACTATGAATATACAACAGCTTCATTACATGGCAATGTTTCACTTCTATAACCACCTTTCCCCAAGCCAGATTGAAACCAGCAATGCTCCTGGATGAATATTGGATGTAAAATGAAATGCTTTGTGCTGGATCATTTTTTTCAATGGATTTTTCTCCCTGGTTTGCCTAAGGATGGCACTCAAGCATGAGACATACTCTAAAGTGCAGGATTACAAGGTGAAAATAAAGAAAACAGCTTGTAAAACAAACCTAATGCAGCCACAGCATCCAAGGACTAGTAAACTGCAATATATTTCTTTCTTTACATATCAACTCAACTCTCTTGCCTTCTCTTATTTCTGTTCACAATTCACTGGTTTTAGTTTTGAGGCAGAACTCATGTGGTAGGTGGGAGGGGAAGAAAAAGGAGTTGTTAAATCATTTTGAGCTGTGCGAAGGGGCATCATCAGTCAAACATGGCTAGATCTGCACAAACCTCAAACACAGCCCTGCTGACAAAATCACATAAAGTGCTTGCTAGAAGTAATATTTGGACATCAATAGCATAAATGCTCAACACTTCCTAACATATCAACAACAACAAAAAATTGCGAAGAGCTGTGCATTTGGGACAGATCCCGACAATATTGTCAGGATCCACCCCACTGACTAATTGACAGCTGGCTCCGCCTCTCTAGAGCAAATTCAGACAAATGGACACACGATCATTTCCAGGATAATACATGCAGCAGATCAGCAAAACAGTGAGTACACTGGATTTTTTTTTTTCTGGTTAGCTGAGAGTTCTGGTAAGTTGAATAACAGATAACTGAGAGTTTACTGTATTATCGAGATGTGTTTCCCATTTTTTCCACTAGTGTTTAATCTTAAAGATAAAACGTTAAGAGATTGGATGCATGGAAGATCTGGTTTTCTCCAACAGAGGCACAATACATTTTGGCAGGCCTGGTTTTATTGGAGGAATTATTCCACTTCCCTGGAGTATAAGGCACTCCTGCACTCCTCATCAAGTTTCTATCCGAATGTTACACTTCTACTCTTTACAGATCTTACCCTTTTCTTTTTTTTTCTCCTATTTATTGTTTTTTTGTTTTCTCTTTTTACTTCCTTTCCCAGTAATTCCCTTGTTTGGTTTTAAAGATGTTTTAAAGACATTTAAAGATGACAGCTAACAAACAATCTAAATACAAGAGGCATGTGTATACTTGTATCTTGGTGTCCTTTGTGTACTTCTTCCAGATCTATGTTGTAATCCAGTATTAATGCCCAGCATTTGTAATGGTCAGGCTGCATAAACAGTAATAAAAAATGGGTGTATTTTTTTTCTTACTGTACTGGTGTGCTGCAGCAACAGGAAAAATGCACTTTACTGGCAACATGCTGAAGATTTGGACAGCTGCTAATCGGCGATCCGACATTCCCCCTGCCCAGTGTTCCAATCAACAGTACGTAAAGTGGAACTTTTACCCCCTTTCACTAAAACAAAAATCACATCAGCGTGCAGCTCTGCATGCTGATATGAAATCACCTTATATTCATTAGTTAAACATATTTTTCTTTTACTTCCAATTATTGGATTTCCACTTATTGGTGCTATTGGGCACAAATTATGTAAATGTGTCCAAGTGTTGCATCCTGGGAAGGGTACATCAGCAGAGCATTGCTGGGAAATCTCATCTGTAATCTCACAAGATCTCAGGAAAAGGCATTTTCCTCCCCTGAGATGATGTGCATGGTCACATGTGCCAGAGTTCCAGGAAATAAAGGAAGATTAAAAAGGAGAACTATGGGGTTAGGGCTTTTCCCCATAGTTCTCCTAAGGGTAACGGGAGGACACAAACAAGCGTCCTCCCGTCACCCTAAGCTCAGTATTCCGCCAGTATACCGCTACAGCTCGCGGTATACTGAGACGCTGAAACGGATCCCGACAGTTATGTCTGGATCTGCCCAGCTGCGTGAGTGACAGCTGGCTCTGCCTATCTAGAGGATCGGAGCGGGGAGGGGGGGAATCCAGCCCCACCCTTGTCACGGCTCTCTGCCGTGACAAGATCGAGAAGTGAGCGAACGCCGGTATGTGTTCGCTCACTTACCGATCTACTGAGCCGACCTGTGACAGTTTCATTGTCACAGGTCGGCTAGAACTAGTGAAAAGCACTCACCTCACAGTTCTCCTTTAATCTATCTATCCTCAGTAAACATGGCCACTGCCAGAAGACTGGGGAAGAAAATAAAAATAAGGTATGCAAAGAATACAAAGCCGGCAATTATCTAGAAGTATCTGTTTGAAGATTGTCATTACAAACATTTCTAAAGTTGTATTTGTTGTCATTTCAAAGACATGGGTAAAGTTCCTTTTTAGGCTCACTGAGTTGTGCAGGGGCTGCATCTGACTTCTGGAGACCCAGACTGCTACACTCTGCGCAAGGTTTTTATTGCAGTTTTCATCCTGCTAGGTAGATTTGCCCTTTCTCTATTTGTTCTGATGACAACAGTTAATAAGACAGAAAGCATCACCAAGTGGTTAAGGGTGAGATCCTGGCTGTATTTTCCGTCAGGGGTGCCTAGATAACAAAAGTCATAGGAAATAATAAAAAATGATTGGCAGCTCTATAGTTATGCACAGGATTTCAAGTGTGTATCAGCATGATTGGAGTTCACATTTATATTAACTGTAGTCAGTTCATTTTAAATGAATTGTAGTGTTCTAGGAGTGAAAGGGACAAAGTTGCCACATGATTAGTACACAGGTTTCTATGCTACCGCTTAAAAATGCAGAGTATGCTAGAGCTGAACTTAAAGAAAAAAAGAAAATACAAAACAGGGGCTTTCCGACATGTCAAAGTAAAAATGGCCTGAAGAAGTATACCTACACTGAAAAGTGTGACGTGCGTAACAATTCTAGAATATTTCCCTGCCTTGTGTAACCTAAAGATCATGACCCTCCTCCTTCCTTCAGTACACTCAGTTATTCTTTACACATTTAGGGCTCCTTCACACCAGCAGCCGTACTTTTAAAAACTATAGGTCTACTTTAAACCAGAGGAAAGCACTTGATCGAGCCGCATTGCACTGGTTTTCTTTTTTAGTAGAACTTTATTAAAATGTCACAAGTGGAAAAAAAAAAAAAAAAAA
>NW_017306715.1:959724-971044 GCF_000935625.1 Nanorana parkeri | reverse complement strand
TTGTTCAATATTAAAAAAATAAAATAAAAATATTATTATTAATAATATGATGCAATAGTTCCACAATTTAATAAATATAATTAAGATGATTAGGATGATTAAGAAGATTGCACTTTAGGAGCCACTCGTGCAGAAATCCGGAAAATTACTAAGGCTCCAACAACTACCGTAATTGATTTAAATTCTCATTATTGATTAGTTGATTCTAGTGCTGCAACAACTAAAAAAATCGACATAATCGATTATTGAAAAAGTTGTCAACTTTTTCAATCATCGATTAATCGGTTTCCGATTGGTTGGCCCTGTTCACGGCTCCACACACGCTGCTCGCCATACCTCCCCCCCACCTCACGCTCGCAGTTGTTTTAAAAAATGTATTTTATTTTTTATCCGATTAACCGAACTTAATAATCGGTTAACTCATCGATTTTGAAAATAATCGTTAGCTGCAGCTCTAGTTGATTCTGCAATTAGTTGCTGCTGCCACCGCTACACCATTCTGTCTTCCTCTCTGTGAGCCGCTGAATGCAGCCGTCTGTGTCCCCTTCCCTCCCTGCTTGCATCGGCGCCCGTTAGCCCCTGTGCCTCTACATTCCCCTGCCGCTTCTCTTGCGTCCCCCCGTGCTGCCTCTCCGTTGCGCCCCCTCTTCTTCCGGCAGGAGAAAGCCGGTGTCAAATCTCCCATCCAGTGGCTGGGAGAAATAGCCAGCCTGATATTGGCTATTTTAAATTGCAATAGCAGGCTGGCTATTGCACCCTCCCACAGCCTGCTGTCAATCACCATAGGAGGTGGTAAAGGAGAATCTTCTCCATTGGTCCCTCCTCTGCTGATTAACAGCAGGCAGTGGGAGGGTGCAGTAGCCAGCCTGCTATTGCAATTTAAAATAGCCAATGGGTGGTTGTAAAAGCCACCCTGCTATTGGCTATTGCAATTTGAAATAGCCAATAGCAGGCTTGCTATTGCTCCTAGCCACTGCATGCTGTATTTGCATTCAGCTGCCTCGGTAGGCAGCTGTGATTCCCCAGTGAAGTGGAAAGGTGACACTAAGGGTCTAACAGACTCCTAATGCAAACCTGTCATCTCCAATGTGTCATCACATAGGGGGCTTGCAAAAAAAAAAGGTAAAAAAGGTTAAAAACAAAAAAGAAAAATCTATGCACACTAACGGAAACACAAGTCGGGTACACTTACGTATGAAAACGACGATTGCGCTAGGGCTGCAACAAGTAATCGATGATGGAAAATGTTGACAACGTTTTCCATCATCGATTAGTTGACCTGCTCGCGGACCCACACACGCTGCTTCTCCTCCCCATCGCACCCAGCTCTCACTGACTCGCCGCTGGCCGGCCATCCACGATCGGCACACTGACCATGAAGGCAGGAGAAGCAGGAGTGGGGCAGCTGCCAACAGACAGGCCCACGATCTCAGAACAAAGTTGCTTGGAGAGTGTTCAGGTAAGGGTGCCTGCACTTTCCCCCCACGTGGTGCTGTACTAATGTATTGCTGCGATAGTGGAATTTGTATTCCTCTATAGCTGATGGTGCATTGTGCTGTGTATTATACAGAGCAATATACCATCAGCTATAGAGGAATACAAATCCTAGCAACACATTATACACTGTATGTATAATATATTATTGCGTTTTGTTGTATTCCTCTATAGCTGGTGGTATTCTGTATTGCGCCACTGTAATAGAGCGGCAACAACTAATCGATGTAGATGATTAATGTCAACGTTTTCCATCATCGATTAGTCGGCTATCGATTTGTTTACCCTGCTTGCGGCTCCACACATGACCCGAGCCGCACGCCACGCCTCTTCTCCCCGCTCTGAGCTCCCTGACGCACCGCTGCCCGCCAACGATCGAGGGGGAACGGCACCTGACAGGCCCACGATCTTGCATCTAAAAGTAAGAGTGCCCACTCCCACCCAATCTCTCACACACACGTTTTTTTTGTTTTTATGTATTGCTGGGATAGTGGGAACTGTTGTATTCTCTATAGCTGGTGGTGTATTGCGTTGTATATGTACCATCAGCTATAGAGGAATACAAATTCCAGCAATACATTATACACTGTATATATAATGTATTGTTGGGATTTGCTGTATTTCTCTATAGCTGGTGGTATATTCTGCATTATACAGCGCACTGCAGAATACCACCAGCTATAGAGGAATACAACAAATCCCGGCAATAATACATTATACAACGCCGCAATGCACACAGAATTCCACCAGCTATAGAGGAATACAACAAATCCCGGCAAATGCATTATACAGCGCAATGCAGAATACCGCCAGCTAAAATGTACTATTGCTGGGATTTGTTGTATTCCTCTATAGCTGCTGGTATTCTGTATAATGTATTATTGCAGGGATTTGCAGTCATCTATAGCCGGTGCCATTCTGCATTCATTGCTGTATAATTTTACACTTTTTTTTTTTTTTTACTTCCACCGCTCTAAGCTTGCTCCCATGATCGACTACAATCTCAATACAAAACTAGTAGTCCATCACTGGCATTATATATATATGTATATATATATACACACACATACACACACACACACACACACCACCTTCCTCCTCCCTCCCACACAATGTGGGAAAATCCAGCAGTGGAACATGGAGGAGGGCTTGAGCTCAGGTGTCGACCCAAGTCTAGAGAGCTTGTATGCACAGCACAGGTGTATAATGTCACCCCATGTCACTGTGCTGTGCGGAAATGTGGCCAGCACTCAGGCAGCAATATGAATATGAAGAAATATGCAGGTAAAGTATGCTGTGGCTTGTCGGACGGATGGTCTGCTCCGTCTACTAGAACTACTACTGTGACTTATTCTCTTGCAGCCAGGGCAGCACGTAGACACACCAATGAAAAGTATAATAAAGCTTCGCATTGCTGTTCAGGAATAATTACATTTATATTATACCACAGAACGCCAGTGCAAATGCCGCAGAACGCCAGCACAAATGTATTTTCGGCAAAGAACTGCAAGCAGCAGGCTCCGCCCACTTTACTAGAACTCAAGGCTCTCTGTGAGAATCTAAATCCACGTGTAAAGAAGGAAAAACTGAGTTAGGTACCTGGTAACTCGGTTTCCAGGAATCTTCCAGGACAGCATCTGAGACTCTCTCTCAGATGCTGTCCTGGAAGATTACTTGGGAAAATAGATTGTTTACCGTCAACATGAAGATCAGCATCATGTCACCGCCCAAAGTCTGTCAATAAAATGATTAGCATCAAGATGTCATCAGAATGCATTTCATAGTACAAAAAACGATCTCCATCTAAACTGAAGATTGCTCAATGCAACGCAGGCTGCAATACTTTCACTAAATTACTTTTTTTCTATTACAGTTTTGGTTTTGACTGTGTGAACTTGTGCCAGCATCCATTTAGCCACAAGTTTAGATGCCATCGCATTTTCTCTTGTGTCAGTGCCAATGTTTACCTAAATACATGAAATATCAAAACGCAGCAGCTAATTAAATTGGCAGCACTGCATTGGTTAATGGCAGTGATTACTGACAAATTACATGTAAAACCAAAAGGAGAAGGCTAGCTACAAAGTACAGACAAAGGAGATGCAAAGAAAAAATGTCTCTTTCTAGATGAGGTCCCCAGTTTGGTAGCTTTGCTTTCCACAGAAAGAAAATGGTCATTGTTGATTTTAAGGATGCAGCGATACCATTTTTTCCAAATCGACTACCAATACCTTTTTTTTGTGTTGTGACAGTTTTTCTAAAAGAATACAGACTAATGATTTTAGGACAGTGGTGGAGCACCAGGGCCCAGTAGCAGCTGCAAACGCTGCAACCCTGGTAGTTCTGCCACTGACTCCAAGCTGCAGAGGGACTACAAATCTCAGCAATACATTAGATAGCAATGAAGAATACCACCAGCTATAGAGGACTACAAAAGTATTATTCTGCATCACTGTATAATATTGCTGGGATTTTGCATACTGTATAGCTGATGGTATTATAATAATACCATCAGCTACATAGGACTACAAATCCAGGCAATACATAATGCAGAATAATAGAATATGAATTTGCTACATACTCTGTGGTGCCGCTCTGCTCCAGGTGCTGGCCTGATGTCTCGGGAGGTGGGTCAGAGGGGAAGATGTGCGGATGGTCTCAGAAGGGGGAGATGTATAGGTGGTGGAAGGGCTGCAAGCAGGTGCCACGTGGTTCCCAGGAAGGCTGGCACGAGGTCCCCAGCAAGTGCGGGACCTCAGAAAGCCGAATCAATTTGAAACAAAGTGCAGGCGTCGGTCTTTGGCATCAGACCGATACCTATACTGGTATTGGTGCATCCCTAGCTGATTACTTATTCAAAGAAAAAGTTTTGACAAAAAGTGAGAATAATACAACTATATTCGGGACAGTTAAAAGCAGAACTATGAGGTGAGCGGCAGAACTATGAGGTGAGCAATTTCCACCCATCCCATCCACCCATTAGAGCCGACGTGCGACGTTGAAACTGTCACACGTCCGCTCTATTGATCAGGAAGTGAGCGAAAACATACCACCGCTCACTCGCTTTCTGATCATCTCCCTGCAGAGAGCGGTGACTGTCAGTCACCTCTCCCCGTGGGGATTCCCTCCTCCCTGCTCCGTTTGTCTAAATAGGCAGAGCCCGCTGTCAATCAGCCAGCCGGGTGGATCCAGACAGTATTGTCGGGATCCGTGCCGGCTGCGGCGCTCTCAGCACATAGCAATAGCCAGTGATATACTGAGCTTTGGGTCACAGGAGGGAGTTAGTATGTGTCCTCCTGTGACCCTAAAGAGAACTATGGGGAAAATAAGGTTACCCCATAGTTCTCTTTTAATGATGGTTGTACACCTGATTACAAGTAAAAAGGTACCAGCTAGGGACCTTTAAGTGGAATTTGCAGGAAAAAACAAATGTGGGGCTTTAAAGGACACCTCTACAGAGTGAGACTAACTCTTGGGGCTTGGAAGAAGTCTGCACTGGCTGACAAGCAAGTATTTTCAGAGATGTATAAGGCAGCAGCGTGTACAAGTGAATCTAAAGTCAAAATTTGAGTTTAAGTATGCATTAATATCACAGAGTATGACATGAAGAAACTAATTATATGCAACCTATGAATGTGATGCAGGCAGCTGTAACTTATAATGGAATTTCAGCAGGAATGCATGTGGGTTACATCATCATTGGGCGACCAATGCTCGAAGAAAGAAGATTCTGGTGCAGAAAAGTAACAGAAAACAGCATCAGCGGAGGTGGAAAGTGTGGACCTGTCATTGCTGAAGGAGGGCAAACTAAAGCTCTCCACACACGTTACAGACTGATTGTACAATCTTCTTTAGGTCTACCAACAAGTATGTAGTGCAAGGGGCTTGTCCCACTGGATACCAACTGATTAGCTAGGATAGGTAGGTCCTCCTATTAAATATTTTCGGCACATCTAAGGTTGATTGTACAGAGATTATACTTTTCTGTACACTGCGGCAAGAGTTGCTGTGCCCCCGACACAGTTTTACTTTTAAGGTGAGGCCAGATAGCCGACTCTGGTGACAAACCACAAGCCACAGAGTACCTTTCCACTTACCTCTATGTAATTGCTCTCTTGCTGGGCCTAAACCCTGCTGAATCCCAATTGCTAGTGATGGGAGCAACATTTCGCTGCCTTCCTTAGCAAGTAAGGGAGTGATTGCCGCAGGGACAGACAGGTAACCTTTCAATGGTTCTGCTGCTGGAAACTGGAGCAAATTGCCAGGTATTGCTAGCAGCAGAGTCACCAATCTGACATCAGCCTAAAGCTAACCATACACTATCCTGTGGGCTGAATAAAAAAAAATAAAAAATGTAAAGGTTCCTAAATCTGCGCTTAAACAGCACGCATGGATGAATCTCCAGCTGGGCTACTGTACACTGACAGCAGGCACTGTCAGTGTACAGTGACTGTAGCCTCGGTATGAAAATGTTCAGCACGGCTCCTTAAAGCCAAACTCCAGGGAAAATTATTAACCCTTGCAGTGGGTCTACCCCCACAGTGCAAGGGCTAACTGCTCATTCTGGTCTTGGGAGGAAAAGAAAGTTATACTCCTCGGATCCTTAGAGCCAGCCAGCTGTGACAGAGCTCCCTCCAGCCTGTCTCCTCCTCCACTGCAGCGATAGTATGTTCTTCAGAATCCTCTCGTCCTATGCACCGTGTATTGAATGTGATGATTTACAGGGCCTTAGAGCACTGCAGCGGAGGCAGAGCGGGATTCCAGAGACCGGTCTAAGAGCAAGCCAACTCTGGAGGATCGGGCGAGTAGAACTTAATTTGTTCCCTAGACCAAATTAAGCAGTTAACCCTTGCAGTGCATGGGGCAGCCCCACTGCATGCAAGGGTTAATCATTTCCCCTGGAGTTCTTCTTTAAACAAAAGTCAATTACTGAATGGTCCTTTGTCGAGATGACACTGTAAGAACTGTCAAGTGCACTGTAAGAATTTCGGCTGATTCCAGGGAATCGGACGAAATGCCAGCAGTTTACGGCCCTAATGCTCATTTGATTTCCTACTACTTAACAGTGTTAAACTGATTATGGTTTTTAACTGTAGCGTCACTAAACATGGAAGGAGTGGGATGGAAAGTTTTACTCAAACTAATGAAATTCTAAGGGCTTGTTCACACCAGATGCAGAGCAGTTACAGAACGCATCAAAACAGCATCTTATGGTATTTTGGGCTCTAGTTCACACCACAGCGTTCAGTTCCAGAGCATGTGGAAAAACTGCAGCAGGCACTATTTTTTCTGCTCTGGAACGCATCAAAAACACTAATGCCCTGGAACGCACTGGATTACACCAGAAAGCCCTTTTTAGGCTAAAAACACAAAAAAAAAAAACCACGGACCAGAATGCATCAAAAGGCACTGCATATGCAGAAACTCATGCAGATCTGGTCTGGATTTGGTGTGAACAAGCCCTAATAGTGAATGTGGTTTTCATTCATGAACGTTCATTGGAAAAACTCCCAGTGTATGGTCATCATGAGTGTTTCCTAAACATAACACAGTGCGCCTAAACTATAACAGAGTCTAATACGTACATCTTAAGTGCTGGTAAGTGCACATCAGCACAACATACATTACTGCATGTGCTGTATGTGAATAGCACCTCGAGAAACCGGTGACAGCCATGAACTATGGGGTTCAGTCTTGTCTAGCATTACAGGGACGCTGGTGACATAAGTAAATATGACATAAGCTGGGCCTTGACATATGAGAAAGCAATGCAAACACAAACTAGGATCCTGGACGTATGAGTGGGAGCGTGTACATATGTGGCATGTTCGGAGTAAACATAAAGATGGGTGACATGCAAGCAGATCATATATATACATACTTTTTTAGCCACCCTTCAGTGTACAATAAGAAAACATAAAATGATATAATGATCACACACTGTATGCTCCATAATAATAGAAACAGATGTAGGCTCTGCTGCATGTAGCACTGCCAGCTGGCACTGATGGAGGAGAGCGGCCACTCACCCTGCTATACCATATACTGAGCTGGGTCTGGGACAACACTGCCAGAAACAGGCGCTGCGGGTCCGGCTGGATGTGGAAAGGATCCTCCAGACTCTTCAGAGGACACAGCAGCCTCTTGGGCCAGCCGCTCAGAAAATACATGACGTCTGTCAGTGGAAAGGCAGCTGAGAAGGGCCGAACATAACTTCCGGCGATAACATCGGTCCACCCGCCGTTACACGGACTCCCAGCACCGAACGGCAACGGTATGTACCGGAAGCGGAGAGAATGCCTGGACCGTAACCCTGCAATCCACTTCCCTGCCGATCCCCGCCCATCGCACCTTTCCCGTCCAATAGAAGAGCGAACAACGAGAGACCAATCACAATGCGGATATCAGGATCCAGAGCGGGATTCAGACGCTGGGTGCCATTGGCTGGCTCTTAAAGAAACGCCCCTTCTCTTTGGATAGGCTTGTTTCTGCATGGGCAGAAGTTTGGCATAGGAGTTCGGACGTCACCAGAGGTGGGAGAATGTGAAAACTTAGAGATAGTCGGCAGGTGGTGCCAGTGCCAAGTGCTGATCATACAGTGCGATACACTCTGTTAATTATGCAGTATATTCCTAGTTAATGTACTGACAGCAGCGGATCACTGAATGCTCTTAGATCAGGCTCCTCATTCGATTGACAGTGCAAAGAGTGAAGTGCAATGGGCCAAAGCAATGTACCTATAGCAACCAATCAGAAGTCATCATTTAGGCCCCATTCACACTCGGCATTGGAAGAACGCACATCGCATTCGCACACATTCATGCATGTTTTTTGCAGTGTCTAATCAATGGGCTGCTGCACATGCGAAAAATGAGACAGAAGTACTGTAGTTCATCCAGCATTTTTTGCTGCGAACGACCCACATTTTTTTTCCTGTGCATTTGACTCGTGGGCAAAAAAGCGCATTTTACCAACTGCATTTGGGGCAGGGGCGAATCCAGAGTCTATTCTCGGGAGGGGCACTGCCAGAAAATTAAGTTTTACTTACAGAATGGTTAATATTTTATTTAAGACGGTTTCCCGGCCAACCACAATTAAGCCGGCCAAACAACATGCAGCCGGTTTCCCTGGAAATCAGGAAGCCGGTTGGCATGTCATTACCCGCTGCCGACTTCCTGATTACCCGGGAAGCCTGCTCCATGCCAGTGGAAGCACCGGTATTGGTATTCAGTATCGGCGAGTACCAAAAGCAAAATATCGGTACTCGTACTTGATAACGAAAAACCGGCATTGGTGCATCCCTAGTTTGGTTTAAAACTATTTTTTTTGTATTGGGACAAGTAGATTGTCATGAAGGGCAAGTAAATTCGGCCCCCGCTTTAGCCCTTGGAAAAGTCGTTTTTAAAAAAAAATTTCCACACCCCTGATTACACAACAATGCAGAATACCATCAGCTATAGAGGACTACAAATCCCAGCAATACCATTATACAGCAATGCAGAATAGCATCAGCAATAGAGGACTACAAATCCCAGCAATACATTATACAGCAATGAAGACTGCCAACAGCTATAGAGAACTACAATTCCCAGCAATACCATTATACAGCAATGCAGAATAGCATCAGCAATAGAGGACTACAAATCCCAGCAATACATTATACAGCAATGAAGACTGCCAACAGCTATAGAGAACTACAATTCCCAGCAATACCATTATACAGCAATGCAGAATAGCATCAGCAATAGAGGACTACAAATCCCAGCAATACCATTATACAGCAATGTAGAATATCATCACCTGTAGATGACTACAAATCCCAGAAATACCATTATACAGCAATGCAGAATAGCATCAGCAATAGATGACTACAAATCCCAGCAATACCATTATACAGCAATGTAGAATATCATCAGCAGTAGATGACTACAAATCCCAGCAATACCATTATACAGCAATGCAGAATAGCATCAGCAATAGAGGACTACAAAGCCCAGCAATACATCTTACAGCAATGCAGAATAATATGAAGCTCTGGGTTCGCCGCCTGATGTCACCAGTGTCTCAGGAGGGTTGTGCAGGCTCTCACCAGGGGTCCAGAGAGTTTCACAGGTGCGTGTGGGTGCAGCAGAGGCGGCTCCCTAATTAGGCTCTCAGGTGGCCAATGCAGACTGTCAGGTGATCAGTGCGGGCTCTCTGCTGGTCAGTGCGGGATCCATAATAATTAGTGGTGGCTCTGTGGTAGTTCCCAGGTGGGTAGTGGGGGCTCCACTGTGGCCAGTGGGAGCTCCCTGGTGATTAGTGGGGGCTCTGTGGTGGCCAGTGGAGGTCCCCTGGTGGCTAGTGTAGGCTAACCATTCATCCCTGATTTCTGGGGACAGTCCCCAGATTGAGGAGACCATTCCCTGACAAATGATGTCCCCGGAAATATAAAATAATTTTTTTTTGTTCTGACAGCGGGGGAGATGGGAGGCTGGGCTTGTCAGTGGATGCAGGGATCAGGTGAGTATTAAAAAACAAAAAATGTTTATTTCATGTACCCGTAGGCATGTAGGGCTCATTCACACTGGAATCGGCCGGCATTGTACAGCTCCGTGCTGCGTGCACAGCCGTATCGGGCAGCTCCCGGGAAGGACAGGTGCTGCGTGTGATTAGTACGCAGCCCCTGTCCTTCTCTATGGGAGTATGCAGCCGCACACCCCCCTACGCTCACCCGCCCTGCACGTCCATACGGGTGCATGTTTCCTGGCTCGGACGCAGACAGGATCCATCCTGTCAGCAGACGGGTACGCTCACCCGCACCGACGTACAGGACGGGTGAGCGCAGGGCGGCGTACGGCCACGTAGTCCCATAGAGAAGAATGGGGGCTATGTACTAATCACACGCAGCAACTGTCCTTCCCAGGAGCTGCCCTATACGGCCGTGCACGCAGCACGGAGCTGTATGTGCCGGCCAATTCCAGTGTGAATGAGCCCTTAAAAATGTCCCTGGATTTCAAATCACTGGTCACCTTACCCTGGTGGTCAGTGGGGGCTCAGGGGGGCCCTGGTTGGTAGTGAGGGCTCTCCTTTGGCCGCACCAGCCAGTTTGCCCGCAGCAGATGCCGGAGGGCCCGTCACCGAACCCCCCACGCTAAATAAAAGCCCCCGGCCGTAGGTGCAGTGGCTCCCTCCCTCCATCGCCTCTCTGCCCGGCCGCACGATTACAGAGCCGCATCTGTAGCGGTGCAGGTGGCAGAAAGGCGATGGAGGGAGGGAACCACTGCACCTGCGGCCGGGGGCTTAATTTACTGGTGGGGGTGACAGGTCCCCTGATGCCTGCGGGCCCTCGGGCAGTGCCCAACTGCCCAAAGGGTCAGTTCACCCCTGACTGGTGGTATTCAGCAGTGCTGTATAATCATTATACAGCACTGCTGAATACCACAAACCCAGCTACAGTCCCCCAATCCCCCCTTTCCCCCCAACTTGCCAGCCATCACCCACAGTCTCCCCAACCTCACCTACCTACATGCAGGCTGCAGCACCTCTTCTTCTGTGTCCTTGGCGGCCAGTGGAGGGGTGGGGGTCACAGGAGAGGGTCCACACGATGACCCAGGATGTGGCTGCCTGGCTGTGCCTGCAGAGACGGGTATAGGCTCCGCCTCCACCAAGCTACAGTCACTTTCAATGACAGGCAGGCGTCTGTTTCATTTGGATCCGCGCACACGCCGGAACATACAGCTGTCCCTCCTCTGTGTCACAGACTTTACTGCAGTTCATTGTACAAAGTCTGTGACACGGAGGAGGGAGAGCTGTCACTACACACTGCGGGTGGCTGGCCGTGGAC
>NW_017306715.1:957544-959324 GCF_000935625.1 Nanorana parkeri | reverse complement strand
GGGGGGTGAAATTGCCCCTGTCCCCCCCCCCCCTGGATCCGCCACTGGTTTGGGGTGCCATTAACAGGTAATGGCACCGCAAGCACTCCAGACATTTTAATGCGTTGCGTGAATGCGTGCCAAAGCTTGCATGTCGGTGCACATTCTTGCAATACGAAAGTGTGACTGGTCTACCTTCAGTAAAGTGGTCTTTCATTTCCTGGTGTGGGTAAGGTACACGGTGCATGAGGCCATAGAGCAGAATCTGTGGGCTTATTTCCATGCCTGGGATACACAGCTGCCGTCTACAACCGCCCATAGTAGTAAATGGGTGTAGGAGACTGTATGCCTTTCCAATTGTGTAAACGAACGCATTCATGCTACAATGTAACTGCGCCCAGGGTTTAATTATTATTATAATACTGGATTTATATGGCGCCAACCGTTTGAAGTTACATTACAAATTCAATACAGGAGAGTTAAGAGGGCCCTGCTCGTGAGAGTTTACAATCTAGAAGTAGGGGCAAGCAATAAAAAAGGAATTCATTGTGAGGTATGAGCTGATTGACAGAGTAGATATGCAGTTTTTAAGAGGAGTTGGTATAGACTTCCCTGAAGATCAGGGGCATCCGGATGCAGGGTGTCACCCGGAGCGGGTACCGGGTGACGCCATTGCGCATCCATAACTGTTTTGAACTGATGAAGTAGTTAGTCCAATTAGTTGTTGTAGGTTACATATCTTCTGAGTCCCATCCCTTCATCACACCTCTTATACCCAGTGTGTATATATCGGGGGCACCCCAGCGGTGTAATGGTTAGCACTTCTGCCTTGCAGCACTATCTGCAAGAAGTTTGCATGTTCTCCCTGTGCTTGCGTGGGTTTCCTCTGGGTACTCCAGTTTCCTCCCACACTCCAAAGACATGCTGGAAGGTTAATTGGCTCCTGTCTAAGGCCCCGTTCACATTGAGTGATTTATCGCGCGGTAATTCCCGCGATATCGCGGCTATTTACCGCGCGATATCGCTCTTCAATGCTTTCCATGGGGCAAAGGGTCCTGCTGTCGCTGGTCGTGTGTCGCTACAGCAGGACCCTTTTTGGAGCGGATTTTGCCGCGATTCGATGCTTTTCAATGCAAGCATTTGCGCGATATCGCGCAAAATGCAAATCGCGCGACAAACGTAAAAATAGAAAATAGAACACAAAACCCAGACTACATGTAAAATGAATGAATTACTATATGTCTGAATATACGAAAAATATATTCAGGCACATAATAATTTGTTTGAGAATGTGCGGCGGCCATGTTGGCCAACGGTGTGTTCTGTGAATGCGTGCCACCATCTTGGAGGCGGGAAGCATGACAGTACATGACGCCATGCATGCATGGCATCAGGTGACATCACACACCGATATTGGCCCCACCATCTTGGTGTATACCTAGATATCCACCGAAATGGTGGCGCCCAACACGTGCGGTGTTATATGACATCATGCGCCGTACCTCCAGAACACGCCAATGGCTGAATCCAAAATAGCATAAAAATGTGTTTTGTTTGATGAAACGTTTTTAGTTTTCGTTCATTTAATCTGAAATGAATTTTTAGACTTCGCACATGTCTAATAACACGTATGTGTGTGTGTGTGTGTGTGTGTGTGTGTGTGTGTGTGTGTGTGTGTGTGTGTGTGTGTCGGGGGAGAGGGGGGGCAGTTTTCACTTTTTTTTAAATTAATTTTCTTTATTTTTTTATTATTTATTTATTTTGTATTGTTGGGGTGGGGGCTTCAGGGAAATATTAGGGG